>NC_060267.1:31055641-31355641 GCF_021613505.1 Equus quagga
GAGACACGGGGAGGTCAGATAATTTGTCTAAGGAAACACACCTGCTGAGTGCCAGAGACACAGGGAGGTCAGATAATTTGTCTAAGGAGACACAGCTCATAAATGGCAGAGGTAGAGTCAGAATCCAGTCCTGGTTTTGAGTCTGTGCTTTTAACTATGGTGTAGTGTAAGGTAGAGAAGCTGTTTAGCAGTGCCTGATAAATAAGTGCTCAATAAATGGAAATTCTACTTGAATTTCCTTATGACTCCAAGACTTGGGATGCTTCTGTCTTCCTTGAGATCACTTCTATAATTTTGAAAGAGCTGTAAAAACAGAGACATTAAATAGATAATTATTTTGCCCTCCCTGTCAAATTTTATTACAATATGGAAAAGCTTATTTAAGAAGGTTTACAAAGATCTAGGAATAAAGAAGATAGTGAACCCGTAGTTTTTTTAAAAAAATTATGCAGCAGTTATTGCATTTCTACTATTTGCAGGTCACTGTACTAGTCTCTGGGATAAGAGAAGTAAGATTACTGAAACATGAGTCCTGCCTATGAAGGAGCTTAAAACCTAGTAATGGTCACAGACAGGGTGCATAACATATAAGAGAGTGGATTCAGGGCTGCCGAGCATGGCCTATGGATGGAACTGGCTAGATCTGAAGTTCTAAATTAGAATCCTGGTGTTGTCGTATCTGTGTGCTGGGGGCAAATCTCTTGAGCTCTCCAAATCTCAGTTTTTGATTTTTGTTGGTGTGGTGGTTGCTAGTATTGTTATCTAAATCTTTGAAATGGAGATGATTATGCCTACTTTATAGTGCTTAATAATTAAAATAATGCAAATGAATCACTTAGTCTGTCCTTAGCAGAGAGTAAGTGTTCAGCCAATAACTATTGCAAAACGTGAAGCTTTAAAAACTTGCCCGCATGTCGCATTCAGTGATAGACAGACTGTCACCCTCCCGTAGGAGGCAGTGGTGGAGGGGCCTTCATGTGCGATGCCAGAGCCTTGGAGAAGAGAAGTAAGCTTGGGCCCAGTTACTCCACAGAATGTTAAGCTCAAGAACAAAGGGCAGCTGCCCCTTTGGAGGCCAGAACGGGGCTTCTAACAGCAATTCCTCTACCATCTTTTTTCTTACGGAGATCCAAAAAAAAAAATCAAAACAGAAAGGTAGCATATATTTGGTTTCTGATTTTGTTATATGTTTAGGAACTCTGAAGAGGGGATCATGCTCTGAGCTGGAGGAATCAGGAAAGGCTTCATGGGGAGGCAGAAGTTGAGTGGGGAGGAGGAGAAAGCCCTCTGTGAAGTGACAGGGCAAGAATGCCAGGCTGAGAGGCATAAGATCTGGGGTGAGGCCTTCCTCTTTTGCTTGGGAACAGGACACATCACTGGGGCTCCCTGAGACAGTTTCCACAACTAAACCGAGGAGATTGGATTATATCCATAATTCTCAAATCTGGATGGCTGTCATATTCCTAGGGAGAGCTCCCTATTAAGAGGCCCAACCTCAGAACGCTCCGGTCTTTTTAAAAGCACCCCACATGATTTTAAGGTACAGCGGGGGCAGAGAAGCAGTGGAGCAGGTGATCTCTTAGGTTCTGTAGAATAGATGCCAAAGGGCACCCAGTCTGGCTGACTAGTGGGTACCTGGTATGTTTGGAATGTAGGTCAGAACCATATTGTAGAGGGTTTTAAGCTGAGAGTCTATCTGTAGGCAGTAGGGCGTTGATGAAGATTTTTATATAAGGGAATGTGTTGAAAGCATTGCTCTAGAAAAAGAGTGTCTTTCAGCTGTATGTACGTAGTAGAAGGAAAAGACAGAGGAAACTAGAAAAAGATTGTGAACTCAGGGTGTGAACTTAGGTGTTAGCAAACAGAACTGAGTCAGGTGCACTCCAGGCTGCACTAATCCGATAGAATTCTTTTTAAATATGGTAATTAGCAGAGAAACCTGGGTCATAATGTAGATATGAGAAGGAATGCTACTGAATTCAGAAACACGTTGAAATGCAGTTTGGGTCTCATGTGGTGATCACGTCACTGTGTGACCAAGGAAGGTTCCATTTAGATGAACTGTCTGCTGTAAGTTATTGTGTCAAAACCACACCTATTTCATAAACTCTCACCAAACAGTGAGCAAAAAAGAGACTACAGAGAAGTACGTCTTCCCTTCTGTTCCTCTCCCTTTCAGAAACAAAAACAACTACAAAATTTCCACTTGGCAATTTTTTTGGCTTTCCTAAAATCATTTAGAAATATCCATTAACGTGGCATGTGCCAACCCCTGTTGGTGTCTGATGACTCTCAGAGGCTCCCAGGGAAACAACAGAGTCATCCAGGAGCGTAGAGCCAAGAAGAGATGTCTCTGCCTGAGTCTTTGCATCTCGCAATACTCATATACTAAACAAAATTGCCTGATGAGATGTTTTTCTGAAAGTGTGTCCCTCAGTCCCTCAAGAGACTAATAGAGATACAGTTTTTTGTAAAGAATCCGAGTTTCCTGTGAATGACTCTGATGCTGACTTTTCCATTGTGTCACATGAATGTTAACGGACGACCTCAAGTATTTAGATTCATAGACCGTATTAAGTGGTAATTAATCTCGCTGAGTTCCATCTATAAAAGTTTTAAGTTGCCATTCTGTTGTAAGTCGTGCCAGGTGAAAACCATTAAATCTTTACTATCAAATTGTTGTGGGATTTTTTCTGCTGATTTTGAAAAACCTCCAAGCTAAATTATGTCCTGAGGGACTCACTTAATTTTCAGCCTTAATTTCCTAAGTCCATACTTTCCTTTGGATTTTGGGAGGATCTCCAAATTAATGTTAATAAAGATTTATGAAATCCTTAGAGGAAGAGTTCTGCTAACCATGAAATCAATAGTCAAATTACCAGGATTAAATATTAGTTTTTATTTTAAAACATGTGCCCGTGGAAGAATTACTTCAAGGTGTATTTTGGAATAGAAACCCAAGAGTTCATAAACATAGTGGACTTCGGCAGAGTCCTACAGACACGCCTTAAATGTTTGTTGACTAAATGAATGAATCAACGAGAAAGTAGCATGAAGAGAGCTGTAATGCACATTTCTTACAACCATCCAACTTTAAAGCCATGTCCCAAGGACAAGCCACTTAAGGACACAGGTGGTACACCTTGATATCGAGGGCAAGACTGCATCAGGAGGAGCCCAGGAGGAGTTAGCTAGACCCCAGTGAGGAAAGGATAGCATGGACGGCCAGCTGCCGTGGGAAATAGCTAACACGTGATAGAAAATGATAGTGGTTTGCTCAGTTGAAGAGCTAAATGCAGTGTCTGTGCTGGAAACATGACTTTTTGTTCAACGTCTGTGTTGGAGACTCATCTTCTAGGTAAAATCGCCTTGTAACATGCTGCTTCTAGCACTTGGAACTCAAGCTTGTGGAGTCAGTATTACTTTTCCCACTGTAGATCTTCGTCCTACAGAGACTGAAGCCATAGGGGCTTTAGAGAAGAAGCTACTCTCAGCTGCCTTTGATAATTCATGGAGCAGGTCCGCTGAAATCTCAATATGTGCACAATTTACCTGAGAATTTTCTTAAAATGCAGGGTCTGATTCATTATATCTGGATGGGGCCTGAGACTCTGCATTTCTAGCAAGCTCCTAGGTGATGTTGATGATACTGGTCCATTAATCACACTTTGAGCAGCAAGGTCGTTAAGAGGTGGATTTCTAAGTAGTTAGAATAAGCATATGGGTGTGATGGAAGAGCACTGGGTCTTGACTCACAAGACTCGTTATATGAACATGATGATACACTTGACTTTTCTGAATCGAAATTTTCACATTAGAAAAATGGGTATGATAGGACAATAATACCTGCTTCATGGGATTGTTGAGAGAATTAAATTAATATTATGGGGAAATTTATCAGAGCATATGGTACATATTCATTGCTGAATAGACGATTATTGCCCTTAAATAGTAAAAATATAAGCACACAATTCAGTATTGGTCACTGGGAAAGATGGGGGGACACTTTGGCTGTGTGCTCTCTGTAGTTCTGGGGGCTCTATTCCTCATTCCACTTCTTTTGGCAGTTACAACGTCTAGCACTTGGCACTTGATCAGTGTTTGTGAAATTATATTAGTAGCAAAGTTGATCACTGCTTGTGTACATTTTTGGCTTCAAAGATAGTGATATCAGGATGATGATCCAGTGTTTCTCCATGGCACTAAAAGAAAAGAGAACTGTCACCCAAAATAAGGGTAATAACTTTCAGACCCTGAGTCTTCTTTGAACCAGAAGTATAATCACTGGGAGAAGATTAAAGTGAAGAAGACAGAACCAGCCCCAATTTTTAATAAAAATATGATGATAAAATAGCTGATCATTCTTTGCCAGCCAGTAGTCACAATATTTTCTAATTTCATAAATTATGTATAAAATATCTCTCTTAGATAGAAAGTCAAGATTAATATGGGCTGTTGGGCTGGTTTGTCCCTGTCAGGTGGCTCAACCTCTGTTAGGAGCCTAGCCTGTGGTGGTGCAGCTATTAGTACTAAGGCTCAGATTATCTTCCACATCCTGTAAACTGGCTCCTATGCCACCCAGCTGGTGCCCCCAAAATTGCTCCTCTGAGGGTCATACTTCCTGGTTAACAAACTTGTAAAATATTACATAAACTCTCAAAAAGTGCACAGCAGGAAGGAGAAGGCAGAAAAATCAGTGAATAACTTGCAGCATCATTTACATCTTAACATCTCTTTCTGCTGAGAATTCAGAGACAGAAAAACTGTTAGCACCTTGAGACAGTCTAGTTTCATTCGTTTGCAATAAAATCTGGAGTGAATTTAATCTTTACTAAAAGAAATGAGATTTTAAAGTCTAATCAGAGGATTTAAACAAAGTGTTATTAAAGGATGGTTTTTCCCCCGTCTTAAAATCTACAGGTCCCAAGACAAAAAGGAAGAGGCTATCATCTTACTGAAGGATTCCATTAAATATGGTCCAGAGTTTGCAGACGCATATTCAAGCTTAGCTTCATTATTAGCTGAACAGGTACTTGTTTCTATTTAATTTCACATAATATTTGTTAAAAATATTACTGTTGAACATGTAAGTTAATATTACACAGATTTTGATACTGATGGTTTAATTTGTGAGTTCATGTTAGACAACTAATCTCTTTGTCAGTTTTCTTCTTGACAGAAATTCCAAGCCTAGTTTTCTCATGTTGGTGTTCTCTATATAGTGTAGGTGGTCTTTAGACAAAGGTGGTCCGTTATGGGCCATTGGTATATTCTCTATCACTTTGGGACAAAATCTGTCAAGAACAATACACCATAGTTGCTGGGTTTATTACTACTTAGTTATCGTTATTTTTCTGGGGAATTGCTAAAGATCTCTGAACTCAATATGGAATCAATTACCAGTAATCTTATAGATCCTGTGTCTTAATTCTTGTCAGAAGATCAAAGAGGCTCATTGAGCCGGCTCCCAAGAGATGACATTTCTCATGGTATGAAACAGGGGTATTTTGCTTCCCTGCCTTCTTTTCCCTTATGTCTAAATGATTTGATACCGCTTTCCAATGTCCTGGAAGCATGTCTGTCCCCTGTTATGGGGGAACAATATAAGTTGTCTTCTCTAAATTGATGCTCTGGTTTTGTGGACACACGTGAGTGCCCTTGATAGACTGTAGATTCTGCTGTCCTACAGCTGCCAGGTTGTCTTTAGAATCAAACTCAGCACCTTTGAAAGATGCCCTGCAGCGTTCATTGGGCTTAAATGTGACGGATGATTTGATGCCACATGTCAGGTACAGAGCAGTGCAATTTGCACTCGAAAAACTTTGGAGGTTTCACAGGAAACAAAATTAGGACATTTTATGGATATTTTAAGTGTCAGAAATGACATGCCTAGTTGTCTTGCTCTAATATTCTCCATATAGTGTAGGTGGGCTTTACACAAAAGCCAATGTCTACAGGGGGGTGATTTTCATGCATATTTTAGCACAGTGTTGAAGCTAAAATGATGATGATGGTCATGTTCTACAGTGTGTGCTGGCAGGCCCCAGCTGCCTTTGGCTTGTGTTGAAGCAGATACAGTGTTACCGAACTAGGTTCATTTTTCCCCGTAGCCCAGAAAGCCAAACACCAAGACGACGAGATTACAGCAGAGAGAGAGTTTACTCACAAGGCAGCCACATGAGGAACCAAGAGCATGAGCCTCAAATTCGCTTCCCTGAAAATAGGGACTCAAGGATATTCATGGGATATGGGGCAAGGTGGTCTGAAATGTGGAGAGAGGTCACTGGAGGTGAGGAGAGGTGAGGTAATTGATGATCTGCGCAAGCATGGTGAGACTTCATGCCTCTTTATAGGACCCATGTTCACAAAATGGTGG
The DNA here is from genome assembly GCF_021613505.1 of Equus quagga. Lineage (NCBI taxonomy): Eukaryota > Metazoa > Chordata > Mammalia > Perissodactyla > Equidae > Equus > Equus quagga. The sequence continues at coordinate 31,062,018 of NC_060267.1, forward strand.
CGTTAGCATGGTCTGAGGGTGGAGTTTTTAGCCTCTTGACGTCAAAAGGTCGCCTATCGGACATCTGCATGGGCACAGTTGATGAGTTGGAGGTCTCAACTGGCCTGAAGTGGACAAGGAGTTGTAATTCCTGAAAAACAGCTCACACACCCGTTACCATGATGACCCAGGCTCCAGGGAGACGTTATAGGAGCCTAGTGGGAGTCAGACAGCATATTGCCTAAGCAGCACAGTTAACCATGGGTGGGTTAAACAGCTAAAAGCTATAATCAGTAATTGCAAAAAGGAAAAACTTTAGTACCTAGATACTTAATCGTCAATGGCTGTTTGCCGCTTTCAACAGTAGGACTTTCTGGAGAACAGACTAACTCCATCATTATTCCCTGTCTCACTTCATCCTGGCTCCTTCATTTTTGTAAGAAGACCCTGTCACCCTCCCTCCCTCTGCTTGGTGGGGTGTCTTGCAGCCTCTCACGCTTGCTTCTCTCCCAGGGCCTTTGCACTAACTGTTCCCTCCATCTGCGACACTTTTCTCCTGTATATCTTTGGGTTTCCTTCCTCATCTCATGCTGGTTTCTGCCCAAACGTTACCATATCAAATGGGTTGTCTGTGATTATCCTTTCAAAATAGCTACCTCTCACTGCCCACCACATTCTCTGTCACCCTGCCGTGCCTTATTTTTCCCCATAGCATTTATCACCATCTGACATACATTTATTTGTCTATGGTCTTTCTCCCACCAGTAGAATATTTAACACCGTGAGAATGGCTGTGTCTTTTATTCATGGCTATATCCCCATGCCTGCCACATTGTATGCAACCAACACATTTTGAATGAATGAATAAATGAATTAATATGAACTGAATAACATGTAGTCCCTCCAAATCGGTACCTATTCTAAATTTTACTCTTCCATTATAAGTAGGGCTGGGGATGTGGGCCACACTATTTTGTAACTGAACTGTGCCTCAGCATGATGCTCTTGTCCTACACTGAGGAACAGTATGAGGAACAGCCATGTGAGATGGCTGAGGTTACTCATAACCATAGGGTCAGGGATGGGGTCGAGGCCAGCACCTACTGTATCATTCTGTGGTTTCTTTATGAGGGCTCGAGGGAGAAATTTCTCTCCTACCTCAGTATTAGGAAAGGCTAGGCTTCTCCTGAATTATAAGATTTTTGTTTAATTTTTAATCTAATCCATGAAAAATCTTGCAAATGCTAGAAAGATCAACTCTATTTCCACCCCACCTCCACCCGGCAACCATCTGGACTCTGTAGTCTGCTTTTCTGCGTGTGCTGTTTTTACTCCTGGGTTTATCATTTTCCTTAATAAATTATTTTATTCAATTTATGTTCTCTGTTTTTGAAAGCTGCTTCAATTTCTTTGTGGAATAAGGAGGTATAAGTAGGTGAATAAATAAATAAAGCATTGTGTTAATAGTTCCCATTCGTATCTTTTTTTCACAACTCACCAGGACAGATAATAAACATTAAATTGCTCTTCTTGATGAAAATTACCCTTCAGGTAAATGACAGTATCACTCACCTAATAGCAGTGATAATGCAGCATGTTGTTTTTTAGGAGCTCTTTACAGATATTCACACAGTTCCATCTTCCTGGAATGCCATCTTTTCTTTCTCCCTCTCCAAATCCTCCCCATTTTTCAAGATCCAATTCAACTTCCACTTCATCCCCCAACATTCTTCCACCTCCCCAGCTCATGCTGAGTTACATTTCTTAAGAGCTCCTAGAACATTTTTGTGAACACGCATCAGCTCGCAAATTAATCATATATTTTTATTTCTTGAATTTGTATCTCAAACTATAATTTAAATAGTTTTCAGGTTTATTTTTCTTGCAAGACTGCAAGTTTCTTGAAGAAAAGCAGTGTCTTCTTTGTATACCTATTCCGTCTCTAGAGTTTAGCTAGTTCACTGTAGAATGCAGGCATTCATACAGCATCTCTTGGCTCAAGTTACTTTGGGATTCAGTTACCCTGTGCTGTGCTGTTAAGAGCATTTGATGTGAACTGGGAGACCCATTTCTAGACTTCACTTTATAGTAACCTGATATGCAGACTTGAGCAAAGCGTACCTTACCTCTCTTGGCCTCAGTTTCCAAATCTGAAAATTGATAAATATTCTAAATTATCGTCACTGTATCTTATGGCTGTGACATTTTAAGAGTGTTTAAAACTATCTCCTTTAACATCAACTAAGTGCTAATGAATATCTTAATAAATAACTTAAGGCTCCACTGTAATTACTGCTATTGTTTCTATACGAAGTATTAATTCATTAATATTATGAAAAGTGATTTGCCTTAATAAATAGCCGAAAGTTTTATTTATATTCCTTTTCTAAATTGATGAACTCCAAGTTCATGAAAAGTTACTATTTTAAAAAAGATTGAGATGTTCAGTGACCTTGCAATTTACTTTAGTCCATTCTGCAGCATCTTACTATTAACAAATTTTACAGAAGATAGAAGATTTAAAAGGTCAACATACGTACTTTTTCCTCAGTTATGTTTAAGAAGTGGCAGATGCCTAATTTAAAATCAATTATGTGATAAATTTAATTTTTGTGAGCCACATTGGCAAGTTGATGTAAAGTGATTGCGTGTCCCACAATTGAAGTTACAAACAATTTTTAAGAAAAGCAAATTATGGCTACAACCGTGATCCTTTCTTATATACAAAGGTCACGTCTTTTGCCAGCCTTTCCTGCTCCAGCTTTGAATGTAAGATGCCATGAGCCTAGGAATGTAATTGAAAGATTGAAAGGTTCTTTCTTCTGCTCCTTTAGGCAATTGATTTTAACATCAGAGAGAGAGAGAGAGCAGCTGCAACGGAGGATTGCCTGCCCTCCCTGACTTTCTACATCTTCATGTTTTGAATTCTTTACTAAAAGAATGCTTCAGATGCACAAGCAAGGGAGAGAGAAATGTTAGAGAAAAATCCACCTGGCTCCACATTCTTTGGTGCAAATGAGTTCATTTCTTTCTTGGTGGCCCAGTCTTATTTAATAGCATTCCAGAATTTCAAATACTCAGAATATGTGAAAGCAATGTTCTACAAACCTTGGTCAGTCTGTACATGCTTGTGAAGCCCTCCCCTCAGTTAACAGAACATCTTCCAGTACCGTCATCTGTGTGCATGCTCGGCCCATGCTTACTGTGGTTGTGGGCCAATCTGATGTAAGAAAACTCTTTCCTATACTGAGCTGAAATCCACAGTCCTGTAATTTGCTCCTGTTGGGCCTGGCCCAACAGAGAGGTTGTTGAGCACAGCTTATGAGCACAACTATCTTGTCGCTTCTCTAAAAAACTTTTCTAAGCCAAATTCTTTTCTTTCAACTTGTTTCTAATTTACCCTGGTTTCCAAATACTTGCCTTCTGGTCTTGTTGCTTTGCATAGCCTCTGGATAGTCGATTTTCTCTATGAGAATATGACTCCCAAATTGAACTGGCTTCTTGAACTATAGTTTCAGTAATTTCAGGGTAGAATAGAAATACTCTCTTCCCTGGCTTGAGACCCTATATATCTATTACCTGACACTCTAAAATGAATAATATTAGTTTATCATCCACATGATGCTCTGGCTCAGATTGGAGATACAGTCAACTGAAATCCCTAAAAACTGTGAACGTTTCTTAATCCAGGTCTCACCCATTTTGCAAGCAAGTTTTTAAAACCTGGATGAAAGGATTCATCTTTATCTGTATTTAATTTCAGTATCTTTGTATCAGTCTGAAATTTCAGGTGTTTTAGGACTTTTAAGTCTTTTTTTCTGCCATTCATTGTGTCAACTACCCTTTCCAGATATTTCAATTAGCAAATGAATAAGGATAGCCTTTAGTTACTCATTTATGTTTTTGATAAAAAATGTTGCAGAGATCAGCGACCAGTAAAAAAATCCTGCATTGCCTGTAGAATCTTCTCTCCAGGTTGGCCTCTATTTCACCCAAGACTCTTTAGGTACAGTTATTCAACTTTTGATTAATTTATCAAATTACATTATCATCTGGCTCACCTCTCTGTCTTGTCTACAAGGATGTTGTGAGACATTTTGTCAGATTCCTGCTGAGATTCTTCCCCTGCTCTAAGATTCCATCAAAAAAAAGGAAACAAGGTTCCTTTGGTGTGCCCTGCACTTACTGTAAGCAGGCTGCTGTCTCCTGACACCATTTCCCGTCCTCACTGCCAGTAGAACCATGAGTGTAATGATCCCTCCTAGGATTTCTCTGGGATTAATCATTGTCTTCCGTCCTCTGCTGGAACCTGAAGGCAGCAAGTACGTCTCTTTGGGCACAGTGGAGAATTTGAGAAGGGGAAATTTGAAAAATAAGTTAATAAGCTGAAAAGACGTTATGTGGTGGATCATGTTAAGGCCCACAGTGGAGCCCAAGTTTGAAGTTGATAGATCATAGGAAGCCAAAGTTAGTGTCCAAAGAAAGGGTTTTAAAACATGTAAGGAAGAATATCTTGTGGAAATACGTGGGGTATTTTGGAGGAGGCTTTTAAATGCGTTCTGGTGTGAGTAGTTGAGAGCTTTGTTTCAGGAATAAAGAGTGAGAATAATTAGACTCTATTACAGAAAAAGAATCCCTTTGTACTTAGGGACTGTCTGCATGTGAAGGCTGAAAGGAAAAGAAAAACAGAAAATTAAGAACTCCAGAGCAGAGCGCCTAAAGGGCTGAGAAGACACATGGCCGCTGACAGCCGTGGGGAGGCCAGGGAGAAGCGAGATTTTAGGAAGGCAAGAAATGAAATCAGTTCCACCATTTTTTTTCAATTACAAGTAAAACAAAAATGTAATGGAAAGTGTGGAAAAAATCAGAGAAAATTAGATACATCTTTCACCCATAGTATCTGGAAACAACAATATTATCCTTTTTTTAATATCCTGCAAGTATTTTTAATATACTTTTTTAAATTGAGGTATAGTTGACATATAACATTATGTTAGTTTCAAGGATACAGCATAATAATTGATATTTATATATATTGCAAAATGATCATCACAATAAGTCTAGTTAATATCCATCACCGTACATAGATATAAATTATCTTTTTGTTCTGGTGATGAGAAATTGTAAGACTTATTCTTTTAGCAACTTTCAAATATCCAATACAGTATTATTAACTATAGTTACCATGCTGCACATTAGATCCCCAGGACTTATTTATTTTATAACGGGAAGCTTGTAGCTTTTGAGCCCCTTCACTCATTTCACCTACCCCCTGCCTCTGACAGCCACCAATCTATTCTCTGTATCTATGAACTTGTTTTGCATTTTTTTAAAAATTTACTTCACATATGAGTGAGATCATACAGTATTTGTCCTTCTCTGTCTGACTTATTTCACTTAGCATAATGCCCTCAAGGTCCATCCATGTTGCAAATGACAAGATTTCTTTCTTTTTGTGGGTGAATAATATTCCACTATTTTCTTTATACTACATTTTCTTTATCCATTCATCCATTGATGGGCACTTAGGTTGTGTCCATGTCTTGGCTATTGTAAATAATGCTGTACTGAACATGGGGGTGCATATATTTTTCAAGTTAGTGGGTTTTTTTCATACTTAACATTCACATATAGTTTGTATCCTTCTCTTTTTCACTTGCCATTAAACTATACATAATATTATATGCATTTTCATGGTGCTAAATGGCCTTCATAAATAGCATTTTAATGGCTGTTTATTAGTTTATGAAAATGATGCATTGTAATTTACATAGTAATAACCCAACTTTTGGTCATTTGGGTTTTTTTGTGTGTATGTGGCAGTGGACATTTCTTTTCCTTATGGCTTTTTTAGAACAAGATTTTGAATCATTTCCTAATGCTGGATTCCCATAAGCAGAATTCCCATATCAAAGAGCATTAGCATATTTCACGACTCTTGAGATAAATTACAAAATTGCTTTCCAAAAGAGTGGCACAAATGTGCTCTGCCACCAGCAGTGTAGAACCTTTAAGTCTTGAATGTTAGTGGAACATTTACATGGAAATAGCATGTGTGCAGATGGCAGTGAGAGAGATCAGGGCTGGAAAGATAGATTTAGGACTTCAAGTAAATGAATCCATAGGTATCCCCAAGCATTAGAAATTGTTGAAGTAGCAAGGTGTAGGTCTTATTCTCATGGAGGTAAGAGTCTTGGAGGAAAGGCTACCCCTAAGCAAAGAATTTCAGCCATCTCCTCAATATCTAACGCAATTGTGACAAATGGGCAAAGAGAAAGCTCCAGTGCGAATGTTATAGGGACCTAACCTAAAGTGGGGAGGGGCGTGTGTTAAGCAGGGGCAGTAGGCAGAGTGCTATTTAATCTGATCCCTGAAGAATTTACAGATATCAACAAGGTAAAAATGATTGGGAAACCCTTTCTGGCTAGAAGAAATAGACTGTGTTGAGGACTCTGGGGGAGGGAACAGTGTGATCCCTTCCTGTAATAGCAAGAAAGTCTTATTTCTGGAAGTGCAGAGAATGAGGATGAAATGACATGAGAAGAGTTGGAAGGTGGAAGAGTTTGCCAGTCTATGCAAATGTGGGTTCTCTCCCCTCTTTTCCTGGCTGCCTGACAGTGTTGTTATACACCTGTGATTGCTTACTTTTGTCATACTTCCTCTTTAATTTTTATTTTATGATTCTTGGCATTTCCTCCTAAAGTGATTATTTCTCTCTTATTTAAATTGTCACAGTGTAGTGTTGATCACAGTCTGCTGGGTGATGAGAAAATGCAGAATTAGAAATACCTAACATTTCCTTGGTGAGGAGGAATGCCAAGTTAATTGATTCATTTCAGTTGAATGAGAAAGAGAATTAAACATCACGTTTCTCGTAAACGTCCATATTGATGACTGATGTGGGAAGAACTGTTTTGTGCAGAAAATAAAAGCTATGGGGCCAGCCCACTGGCATAGTGGTTAAATTCATGTGCTCTGCTTTGGTGGCCTGGGGTTTGCAGGTTCGGATCCCAGGCATGGACCTATGCACTGCTCATCAAGCCATGCTGTGGTGGCATCCTGCATACAAAATAGAGGAAGATTGGCACAGACTTTAGCTCAGCAACAATCTTCCTCAAGCAAAAAGAGGAAGATTGGCAACAGAGCTTAGCTCAGGGCCAATCTCCCTCACCAAAGAAAAGAAAAGAAAAGAAAAGAAAAGGAGAGAATGAGAAAGCAGGCATCCCTGCTTTATGTTTTGAGCTCTGTGTCTTGAAGGGTTTCTTAGAGAAGTCATTGATGGGAGTTTAAACATTCATTGGTCCTAAACTTCCCAGGTTTGTAATAGTAAATAAAGTCATTTGGCTAATGGGAGATACCTTATGACTCTCTGTGCTCATATCATTGACCAGAGTAGAAGTCCTTCTAGAAGGTAGTTGGGATGCATGACCGTGAAGTCAGGGCACAAGCACAACTTTCCATCCCCATCTCTGTAGGTCCTTCACCACTGTGGAATACCACACCCTCCCCCTTCCATACAGCAAGTACACATTTACAGGCCATCCATTAAGTGTTGACTGAGGACCCCTGAGATCCAAGAAAGTCTGTTCAGTTTTGGAATACTACTAACAAGTAATTTGCCTTTCATGAGTGGTCAGTAGTTTTTTAGAGGCTACATGATGTTTCCACAATTATGAAAAGACTGTTAAAATATTCTCCCCTTTTCCAACTAAATGTCTGTGTGAGACCAGGTTTTCTTCACATACTTCAACTAAAAAATGTAAAAACAGATTAGCACCAAAGTAGATATGAGAATCCAGCTGTCTTCTATGAAGCCAGACATTAAAGAAATTTGCAAAAATATAAAATAATGCCACTCTTCTCTCTAATTTGTTTTTGCTTTGAAAAAATGTAGCTATTTTTCATATAAATAGGTTATGTTTGAGATTATTATTATTTTAAATAAATATTTTTAAAATTTCTCAGCTTCATTTCTATTGCGGTAAATATTGAGAGAGATGTAAGCCACATCAACGAAGCTCTTTGGGATCCTCAGTAAGTTTTAGACTGCAAAGCATTCCTAAAACCAAGAAGTTTGAGGATTGCTGTGTGAAGCCCATGTCCATTTGCCCTCCCAGTTCCTGCAACTTGAACTATAACAAATGTTTTCCAGGCCTATCGGTTGGCCCAAGACAGTCAGTTACAGTCAGGGGTTCCTTTTTCACATCTACTTTTCACTTTCCCTTCCTTGAGGTCAAACCATGTTGGGTAATTACAACATGTAAAAAGTGGACATGCTGATGCTGTTTTCTCACTTCCACAAGGCCCATTTTCTTTCCACTCCACTGAAAAGGCTTTTGAGCCTTGGAGAAGAGCCCAAGCTGCATGCTGCCCTCTTTTGTTTTTTCAAAGATTGGCACCTGAGCTAACATCTGTCGTCAATCTCTTTTTCTTTTTCTTCTTCTCCCCAAAGCCCCCCAGTACATAGTTGTATATTCTAGTTGCAGGTCCTTCCAGCTGTGCTATGTGGGGCACCACCACAGCGTGGCTTAGATGAGTGATGCTCAGTCGGCACCCAGGATCCGAACCGGCGAAACCCTGGGCTGCCGCAGCAGAGTGCACGAACTTAACCACTCGGCCACGGGGCCGGCCCCAGTGCTGCCCATTTTTAATTCCTGCCCTCAAAGGCCGATTTCGTGATGAGGCGGCAGTTGGCTGTGGACTCCACTCTACAGCCAATGGTATTATCTGTCAGACCCATTCTCTGGGTCACAAGCTTTTTTAATTAAAATGGTCCTATAAATAGCTTATCTTCATTTCCTCTGGATTTCACAAGTCAGTAGAGATGAGGAATGATCAAGCTCAGGTCAGGACATCTAGCCAGGTGAGGTGAATGGAAGCGAGTGCTTAAAACAGAGCTTCAGAGATGAACAAATGCTTTTTAAGATAAATGCATCGCCTTTCCAGGGAAAGTGGAATTTGTTTTAAACAAACACCTAGAAGGTATTTTTCTCCTGAGGCGGTGGTTCCCTTTTGGTTTTTAATAAGTGGAGTTAATCATTCCTTGAAATTTACAGTCAAGTGAAAGGAAAAGAAGTACAGATATTGGAGACGTTTTTCACAGAGCCTGAGTCTCGAGACTCCCCTCGGGGTTAGCAAGGGTACCAGGATGTGATTGCCTGCTCTCCACATGCATGGTCTTTTAAATCCCATTACTGCTTTGGACTTTGAAAATTGCATTTCTAGTGGAAACCCAGCTCATAAACCCCCAAATAAGAGAAATTTTAGATGAAAAAGGTGATCTCTTTGCCTATTTTGAAGCAGCAAGAAAGTGGGGGGAAAAGTAAAATTAAATCGGATAAACAGTAATTGCACTTGAAATCTGTTGTTAACTGTTGTATTGGACTTCAGAAAGTTAGAGTGTGAGGACATTCGGAAAAAACACCTTTCCTCTCTCCCACAGTTTAGTTATAATGATACTTTTGAAGATCCTCAAGGGGCCGGCCCAGTGGCGCAGCATTTAATTGCGCATGTTCCACTTCGGCGGTGTGGGATTCGCCAGTTCAGATCCCGGGTGCGGACATGGCACCACTTGGCAAAAAAGCCATGCGTGGTAGGCGTCCCACATGAAAAGTAGAGGAAGATGGGCACAGATGTGAGCTCAGGGCCAGTTTTCCTCAGGAAAAAGAGGAGGATTGGCAGCAGATGTTAGCTCAGGGCTAATCTTCCTCAAAAAAAAAAAAATCCTTAAGTAGCCACAGGTTTTTCCCAAGCACATCTTTCTGTTATCCAGCTGTTGGAGTTAATGGTAAGCGGCATTCTCGAGGATTTGGATCATGACAGCTGTAGAGAATCTATCTAACCCCAAGTCTGGTGTCACTTCTGGTTGCCTCCCAAGCACCTCATGCTTCTCTTCCCATGACTCTGTTGGGGTACCTTGCGATGTCTCCTTCCTGTCTGAATCCCACAGTATTGCGATGGCAGGATTGTGTGTTTTTTGTTCACTCTTCTGTCTCCACCATATACTTGGTGTGTGGCTGCTGCTCACGAAATATTTAAGGGGTTGGACGGATGGATGGATGGATGAATGGACACCTGAAAGTGTAATTGTTTCTTTTGATGCCAGAGACACCCTTGTTTATTTCCAGAAATACTGTTTTTTTTCAGAGCTTGCCAATTCCCTGTATGTCCACTGAAAACTTAGCTACTGCTGTCTGTCCCATGTAGCTGTGAGACTTGGGGCAAGTCTCTTAACTGCTTTGTCCCCACGTCTCTTCATTTGTTAAAAATGGTGGTGAATTAATGTCTATTAATGTTCTTTCCAGCTCCGATATTCTTTTATTTCCTCTGCTGAAAATCTCACCCATTGTGTTTATTTATTTAGTGAGGAAGATTAGCCCTGAGCTAACATCTGGGCCAGACCTCCTCTATTTTGTATGTGGGACACCGCCACAGCATGGCTTGATGAGCAGTGCATAGATCCATGCCCAGGATCTGAATCCACAAACCCTGGGCCACTGAAGCAGAGCACATAAACTAAACCACTATGCCACCAGGCTGGCCCCTCACCCATCGTGTTTTTAATAATTGTTTTTTGATTTTTATTTTTACCATGACTATGTTAGTTTGTTGTAAAAGTGCCATTTATAATAGGAAATTTTATCCTTTTAAAACAAAGATGGCATTGGAGTCAAACACTAACACTGGTCAAATAGTAACACAAGAAACTCAAGATTTTCAGGAAGTGACTACCCAGTTTGGGATTAGCCAAGGTATTCCTTCTCTGGTTGCCTCTAAGTATTAAGTATTTATTGACCTCTGTATCAGAAGATGGTTAAGACCAATTAAAAGGAAAAACACCAGAGTTAGTTAATTATTTCTCATATACAGTTAAAGAGGTTCATTGGGAAAGGAACTTGAAACTGTGGATTAAAATGCCACCTGGACAGGGTCATGATGCCCGATGTGGCCCTAGTAACAGCTCTAGGCCACCTGAGCTCAAGAGCAGCTCTACTGACCTCTTTAATACTCTGCTCCTTAAATAGAGGTATTTTGTTTTATTCATCTCCATGTCTCTGGCCTCTGTCTCCCAGTGGTATTAGTCACGCAAATAAGGATAAGGGCTGTGTGCTAAACATTGTTCTAAGGGCTTCACACGTCTTAATCCCTTTAATCCTCACAATAGCCCTATGACATAAGTACTATTGTTATTCTTATTTTACTAGTGGTCACGTAGAGAGGAAGTAAGGTCACACAGAGGGTAAGTGGTGGAGCTGGGATTCCAATCCATGTAGTCAAGCACTGGCAGCCTGATTCATGATCACTGTGCCATATTGTCGTAGCCATTGCAGTAAATGTGTGCTGAATGAATGGATAAATGAGTAAATATCCAATGGTACTCCGTAGCTTTGAATTTGATTGATCTTATATAATTTGTGTTCTGCTTGTCTCCATTTAACACACACACAGACACACACAGATCTGTCAGTCCTTCAATGGATGATATCTTCATCAAATTCTTCTCTTCAATAGATGAAAAGATTATTTTGTGACTTTCATTCATCTTCAGCTTTTCTGAATTTGACAATTTGTTGAGTGTGGCAATTAGAAAACAGATTTTTTAGGAACATGGATCTCCATTTTTGCTGGACCGTGAATTTGTAGTTCAAATAAAGAGATTTGCCAAATTCAAACCACACTTTGTTTCCTAAGTGGTACTTAAGTGTGTGCATTCAGAGAGGGGGCATTGGTCATTCTACCATGCGTAAATGTGTCTTTACCATTGGCATTGGTAAAGTGTCTTTAACTTTCTGAGTTGAATCGGGTTCCAGCTTCTTGACTTGTTCCTCAGCACTCAGTGCGTTTTTATTCACAAGCTTAAGGTGTCATGTCTGAGAAAACTGGTGTTGCACTTCCCTCTTCATGCATCTGGTTGAATGCTTAGTGGTAGTAACCTGCGATGAAATTAGGGAAAATGTCTGTGTTTAGAGCGCATGAAAAGAAATATTGCTATGTGCTTTATGCCAAATCATTTCCTTTGACCTGACCTTCGCAGCCGTACCGGGAAACTATGCCATCGTTTAGTTGGGAGCAATTGTTAGAATCCAGGTAGCTTTGATTCATGAATTACATGTTACCTTCTATCTTGTAGAAGAAAATGTCACATGGCAATCTCAGATGGTTGTGAAAAATGTACCTAAAAGCTAATTCAGAATTATGAAAGTGTGTTAAAGTGAATCTTTGGAGTAGAAGATGTTCAGTGGAATTAGAAAAATGATCCGTTGGCAATGTGGCAGTTGGTCTGGGCTTTGCCACAAGGTAGGGGTTGGAGGTGTGCCTTTGAGGAGACGTACATTCCTGTTGGGGGAACAGCTCAGAGATGGGAAACATAGGTTGGATAAGGGAAGTAGTAGTTTGGTGAGTTGTAGAAATGTTTCCAGTGAAGAAAGGATAAGGCAAAGCCTTCCCATTATATGCATCAGCCTCCCCCCAACTTCCCGTAAAAACCTCCCCAAATAGACCATACAGCGTAGCCAGAAGAGTGCTAGCTATGCAGATACCCCTTTAAGACAGACACCCCGGGCATCCCTGCCTCCCAGTCAGAGGCCACCTCTGAAAATATTCTTCTATCAGTGTATCACCCATTTTCATCCAGAGAGTTACTGGGGTGGAGGCCATCCCATTCAAACAACCATTTTGAGGCTTTTTCCAACGGTAGGGCAAATCGTTTTAATGTCCCTTCTTAGTAAACATCAGCTTGTTTGCCCAAAAGGAGCTAAACACAGATATGAATCGTAGGTCTGTGTGCAGTTAGCACTGACTTTCCTTCCGACAGAGGACCTAGTGTTGGATCTCAGTACCTGTGGCATAGTAGATGCTCAGGAAATTATTTTCTGCTTTTCCCACTTCTATTATTCAGTGTATTGTTGATTTTTTGTTTGACTTTCTCCTTCATTTTTCTTTGTTCTCTTTTTAAAGGAGAGATTTAAGGAAGCTGAGGACATATACCAGGCTGGAATAAAGAACTGTCCAGACAGCTCAGATTTACACAACAACTATGGGGTTTTCTTAGTTGATACTGGTAAGCAAAATTAAAGAGAAGCTGTTCTGTTGAGATTAGATAATACTGTCTCTCCAGCAAAATTAGCAACAACCCGAAGGATGCCTCAGAAGTAAAATTCACTGGTCTGGGCAAGAAGCTCACACCGTTGACAGTCACATTGTACCTTGGGGTTGTCATTTCTTTAAATCTTCAAGCTCTGTTCAGTAAAATCTGCCCAGTGCTTATAATCATATCTCTAATGAAAACTCCCCAGGTGGCAGGAAGTAGTCTTAATGATTTAATGAGTAGCCGTCTTCTTTGAGTATCACTTACACAAGTTTGTAAATCTGTGATGATGAAATGTCCCTCTACAATGATGCGCACAACCTGCCTCTGATTCTAGTTACTGGCAAGAGGTAAATAATTTTCTTCAACTGATGAAAAAGCCTCTAGGATTGTTTCATGGTCCCTTACTTACTATACATTACAGAAACTGTATTATTATCATTGATGAAGTACTCTTAGATGACAGGTGCTATATAAAATGCACTTACTCCTTATTTAACGCAAAACTTTACTGGGCATGGATTCTGTTTGTCTTTTTGTGATTTGTGCCCCGTTTACTGTTGGCATGTTATGAATACTTATAAAGAATGAAAGAAATTTGAATTTAATGCAAAAGTACCACTTTGTTCTCAATGACTATTAGACTACCTGCCATGCAGTAAAATTCAATTTTAATTATTTTGCCAATATCAAATGCTGGAAAGGGTTTTATTTGCTATGATAGTTGAAGCTCCTCTGTTTTATAGAATGTAAGTTTATATTCTGATACACCTTATTTTTGCACGTAAAATTGTTTTATAGTGCCACCTGCTGGTTCATTAGCAACATAATAATAAATTAGGTATCATAAGATATAAAAACCAGAAGTAACCTCCTGTTGGCCTGGTTTAACCCTCTTTCCTCTACTCCAACACAATCCTACCCCAACCCCTACAACCCCAAAATCTCACTGACCACACTATATATCTTCTTACTAGTCTCTCTGTATTTCTTTTATACGTTGAGAATTCTCCCTATCCCCAGAGGCCTATACTTAGACCTGTACATACAGAATCTCTTTTGGCACCTCCTAGTCAAACTTGCATTCAGAGAAGGTGCGCTTCTTGAGAAGATGTCTGTGCAGGTGATGAACATTCCATTCCATTTAGAACTTCGGACCGTTCTTCAGTTCAGTCTCTTAGATAGAATTTCGCTAGGAAACTTCTTTGGGGAACCTTATCAGACTAGGGAGACTTGATTCTAGTTCTGCCCTTTACCGTCACTTGCCCTGTGATCTTTGTCAAGTTTCTTAACGTCGTTACACTCTAGTTTCTGTATCCGCAAAGTGGTAATTTTGTTTATTTTTTAATATCTCTTAAATCCCAAGAGATAGCTAAGTGGTATGACAGAGCAGCTAAATGGTATCAAAACATGTGAGGTCGTTTAATGAAAGTGTGTTAAAGCTCATAGTGCGTTGGTCAAATGCCAGGTGGCATTATTATTATTTTTTAAAGTCTCATTAAACAAATACCATTTAAATACAAATGTATGATTTAAGAAGAGATTTTTCAAGGTATAGCTGATACATGCTTGTTTAAAGCAGGGCTCAGTTACTATGTTGCAGGGTAGTAATGGAGACAAACCCTTAGAATTGCTTCAGGATAGTTTCCTTTCTATAACAGCCTATTCTATTTTTTTTTATAATGAGAAGCAACAATATCTTGTATAGATAACAATCACTGATAATCTCAAAATGTCATATTAGCTAGGGCAATGGCCAGAAAACATTTGACTAAAAGAATATACATAATAAAAGAAATAGGTCTTAGTTCTTATTGCATTTTTATTATTAATTTCCTTGGAAGTAGGAATGAATAGTGGAATGGTCCCAAGTTAGGCAGTGGTAAGGAGAAGAACCCAAAATGCAAGCTAATTTATAAACTGAATAATTGATGGTATGGTGCCATAAGGTGAATGATGTACATCAGAAGAGAAATTAAAGAGGTCATGTATTTTATGATTAAGGCATGTTCTGCTCTTACCAACCCACTACTGGTTGCAGGCTCTCCAGAGAAGGCAGTGGCCCATTACCAACAGGCCATCACACTTAGCCCAAGTCATCACGTGGCCATGGTGAACCTGGGGAGGCTCTACAGGTCGTTAGGGGACAACAGCGTGGCTGAAGAATGGTACAAACGGTAAAGTTCCTTTCCTTCACTTTAACCCCTCCAAAGACCTCTGCAGTGTCCCATCACGTTTTTAGTTTATGGGAATAGACATGTTCTCAGACTACTAGCAGATTTTGCCAAGGCAGACAATAGATTCTCATCTCCAAAGAAAACAGGGGCCGGCCCCGTGGCCGAGTGGTTAAGTTTGCACACTCCACTTCGGCAGCCCAGGGTTTGCCAGTTTGGATCCTGGGTGTGGACCTACACACCACTCATCAAGCCATGCCATGGTGGCATTCCACAAAGAAGAACTAGAATGACTCACAACTAGGATATGCAACTATGTACTGGGGCTTTGGGGAGAAAAATACAAAACAAAGAGAATAATGTAGCACTATAATTGGTATGCCAGTTAATGATTTTTTTGCCTGCTGGTTAGAATGTGGTGCTAAACCAAGGCTGGAATTTAATTCCCACTTTAGTTAGTCCATTGTTTTCTGAAGCTATGGACTGCAACCCAAACCACAGACAGCAATTTCAAAATGGATATAAATGAAAGACTGTACATCCATCAGGACAAGTCTATTGCCGTTAATGGAAAAGATCCTTGGGGCTCAGTTTCCATAGAGGTGGGCCACAAGAGACATTCTTATAGTCAGAGGGTGGCACCATGATCTTTTTGTTTTCAGCATTCTTCTTGGTATAAAAACAAAAACAATGGGGGCCGGCCCCGTGGCCAAGTAGTTAAGTTCCCGCGTTCCGCTGCAGGCGGCCCAGTGTTTCATTGGTTCGAATCCTGGGCGTGGACATGGCACTGCTCATCAAACCATGCTGAGGCGGCGTCCCACATGCCACAACTAGAAGGACCCACAACGAAGAATGTACAATTATGTACCGGGGGGAGCTTTGGGGAGAAAAAGGAAAAAATAAAATCTTTAAAAAAAAAAAAAAAGACCATGTTGGAGCAGAGTTCCAAACCATGGATAGTCATCCCTAAATCTAAATTTCGACCTTTGGAAATGTACCTCTTAGAAGAAAATTGTGACCTCCCCTTTCTTAAAACTCAGTGCCCTGCAGGTGGCACGCAAAGCTGAGATCCTATCACCTTTGGGAGCCCTGTATTACAACACTGGCCGGTACGAAGAGGCTCTGCAGATTTACCGGGAAGCTGCAGCCCTTCAGCCTTCTCAAAGGGAGCTCCGCCTGGCACTGGTGAGTGGAGGGACGAAAGAAAATGAGGCAATGCACCTCTGCACAGTGTGCAAAGTCGGGAGCTGTAGTCGGTGAGCCTCAAAACTGGAACTCGAACGCTATAATATATCCATTTTATGAATATTCGTATAACCAGTGTGAGAGCCATTCACCAAAGATGTAGATGCTAAAAATACTTTTAAGTTTTTGTTTTGAAATAATTTCCAACTTACAAAAATTGGCAGGTATATTAAATAACTTCTATATACCCTTTCACCCAGATTAATCAATTTTTAACATTTTGATGCATTTGTTTATCACCCTCCCAAGTATGTGTGTATGTGCATATTTGTATATATGTACATATTTGAGTGTGTATGTGTGCATATACATGTTATTAATGCATGTTATTTTTTTCCTGAGCCCTCTGAGAGATAGAGGTAATTCTCTTTATTTCTAAATATTTTGGCATATAGTTCCTAAGAACAAGGACATTTTCTAACATAACCACAGTATGGTGTTCCAATTAAGGAAAATTCATATCAACAATATGTTTTATTTCAATTTTTAGATCATCACTCTTCCTTTTTCTTAGATTCGCAGTAAATCAAATACGTTATGTTGTTATAAACACCGTATTCTGTCAAAACTGTAGGAAATAATTTCTCTTTTGCCATATTTGGTCAACTTTTTTTTAAAAGACACAAGTCATTTCACTGACCATCTTTGATATTCCCACCATTCACACATAAATGCGTGCACATACCTCAATAAAGAAACAAACAAGCGAAAATTCAAGTCTGTAAACTGTGCTAATTCAGCCCTCTCTGTGAGTCACAAATAGAGGCTGAACACTTTTGTCAGGCATGTTTCTGGAAGGCCTCCATTCAGGGATGCTTTAGTTGATAAGCTAATAACGAAGCATCTTCTAAGCCAAGGTCAGTGTGCTTTTGCAGGCTCAGGTTTTGGCCGTGATGGGTCAGACCAAAGAAGCTGAAAAGATGACCATCCACATTGTGTCTGAGGAGGCTGGCTGCCTTGAATGCTATCGCCTGCTGTCAGCAATTTACAGCAAGCAGGAGCTCCACGACAAGGTAGAGGGGACACTGTTGGGAGTTGTTTGCATTCACGGGTAGAAAATGAGGGGAGCCCAGATGCCTCTCCAGTCAGCACATTTACAAGACTGAGCAGTCTTGATGTCATCAGTTGGCATGTCCTATCTTACAGACGCTTTCACAGATATCCCTTGAACTCCTAAGATGTCCCCTTGAAATAGTATTTTCTTGGCTCATCCTTGCTCTGAAGATTTTATGTGGTATAAAGACTAACATTTGTATGCTTTATCATTTTCCATGTTCTTTCAAATATACTTTTTATAAAATCCTTAAAACAACCTGGTAAGGCAAGTCAGTGACCCTGTGTTGCAACTCTTACTGTTTATTTCCATTTTAAAAGTCATCTAACCAGTAAATTCATGAACTGACTCAACAAAATATTTACTGAATGCCTGCTATCTGCCAGATGCTGTGGTAGGCACCAGGATTAAAGGGATGTGAAAAAAATAAAAAATCATTGCCCTTGTCCTCATGGACTTTACCTTTGAAGAGGAGACAGAGGCTAAACAAGTAGTCACAAGACTAATGTAGAATTATAGCCATGCTCAGTGCTGTCCTAAAGAGTGGCATGGTCTCTAACGAGCATATAATCATGGGACCTGAGTGGTCTCGGGGGTTAGGTTCCCTGTAGAGTGATGTGAGGTGAGAGCTGAGTAATGAATAGGAGTTATTAGGCATAAGAGGACAGTGAAGAGCATTTCAGACAAGAAAAGTCACACACAAAGGCCCTGTGGCAACAGCAAATTGGCCTGTCTGAGGGATGGGCATGAGGGAGCAGGGAGCAGTGTGAGATGGCGGTTACAGAGGTTGCTGAGCACTAGACCTCAGGGCTTGCGGTCCGGTCCTTATCCTGGTTTTGTTCCGTATCTTGGAGGAAGCTTTGGAGTTTTAAGAAGAGCAATGTTGTGAGGTTTATGCTTTGAAGGGATCTCTGGCGGCAGGCGGTGGGGCAGTGGGTGATGGGAGCAGAGTGGGCACCAGGGAGCTAAGAGGAGGCTGTTGGAGTGGTCCAGATGGACACTTGGACAGGGCAAGACATCCAACCCCACATCTTATTTTCTTTCAGCTATATCACACGACCTCCCTGTGAAGTGATTAGGACATTTCAGTGTCACCAATATAAATGGGAAACTGGCGGTATAGGGAAATTATTTTGTCAGGGCTGCATTATTTCTCACTGAGAACCTCAGAGAGAATGAAGAATGTGTTTTGATTGTCAGTCACCAAGCTAGCTAATACGTAAGAACAAAAAGTGTGAATGTCACCATTTAGGTTAGTTTTTCTTTATCTAACGTAGTTTTTTCTATCTCAATTTCCCATTTGTGCAGGCTCTTGATGCTATAGACAAGGCTCTGCGGCTGAAACCAAAGGACCCAAAAGTTATATCTGAACTTTTTTTTACAAAAGGAAACCAACTAAGAGAGCAGAACCTTCTTGACAAAGCTTTTGAGGTATAAACACTTAATAAAATTATATTATTAAATTCATGGATTGAAATTAATATTCCCTCAATCTTTAATGAAGCATATATTGCACAGTAAAACCTAAGATCATTGGCATGTTTGTGGAGTGAATTTTCTCATTAACTGATGTAATGTTATAAGTTTATTCTTTATAATTGAGCCTCTGTTTTTGACTGTTCAGAGTCCTGCAATACCTCTGCATTATTTTTTGAATTATCATCTTTTTTTTAAAAAAAGGATTTTATTTTTCCTTTTTCTCCCCAAAGCCACCCCAGTACATAGTTGTGTATTTTTAGTTGTGGATCCTTCTAGTTCTGGCATGTGGGACGCCACCTCAGCATGGCCTGTTGAGTGGCACCAGGTCTGCGCCCAGGATTCGAACTGGTGAACCCCTGGGCTGCTGAAGCGGAGCACACACACTTAACCACTCTGCCTTGGGGCCAACCCCCTAAATTATCATCTTTATCTTAATCTTTGAAGCATTCCACACCTTGCCCTCAAACCAGCTTCTCTCTCTCTCTCTCTCTCTCTCTTGCTCTCGCTCTCGCTCTTTTTCTCTCTGTTTGCCCTCAATAATCCTTTATTCCAGCTGGACTAGTGCCTGAAGGCCTCTGGGCATTCCCACATGTCCTTGTTGTAATATCCTTCCCACCACGCCTCTTGACCCCCTGCAGAGTCCCCCATCCACTAACACACAGCCTGTGTCCTCCTCCCTCAGGAAGCCCCTGGACCATTTTTTCTCCCCTTGACCTTGGTTCCTCTGAACCCTTAAAACACTTACTGTTTCTACCAGGCATTAGAAAGTGTCATATGTTACATTTGTCAATGCAAATAACCAATAACCATTTATAAATAAGAGAGAGAAGGTGAGATTTACTTGAGCCGAGCTGAAGACTAGCCTGGGAAGGCAGTCTCCACCAAGGAGGAAAGCATTCTGGAGAAGCATGATTTCCAGTACAGTTTTATAGCTTTTTAGAACAAAGAACATACATCAAACATACCCAGGATATATATTCATCAAAGTTTCAAATAGATATTCAGTTACAGATTAGCAGGTCGACATGACCTGATGTCCGGGACAGGAAAACTTATCTTCCAGGAAGTACCGATACTGGCGTTACCCATACTGGCGTCCATACCATACTGGAGGGAAGGAAGTAAGCATCCTTATCTTCAGAGTGCATTCTTCTGCTTTGAGATGATGTTTGATGCATCCTTACCTGAATGGTTCAAGCAGGTGTACAGTGTGTTTGACAGGCCGTAAGTCAGGCTTCTTTAGTTCAGGCTGAATCAGGTTTAAACCAGAATAGCTACCCTGTTTACCTCAATATTGAAAATTTCTTATCACGTTGTATTGTTAGGTCTCTTTCTCTCTCCTCCTTCTCTTTCTGTCTCCCACGCCTCTGTGCATGTGCATGCATGCAGGTTAGCTCCCCAGTTAGAGTGGACTTTTCCATGTGGAAAGGGACTGCTTCCTTCTGTGTTCTAAAACAAAGCATGTTGCATCTTATGGATGTTCAGTATCTACAGCTTTGGAATACAATCGATACACAGTTTGAATCAAAAAGACATTTACAAACATAAATAGAATGTTACAGAAATACCATACGTTTTCCTTGTATCCAGTAAAGGCACAAGTTGGAATTAATGAAGGTATAAAATTACATTAAATCTATCATGGGAAAAGTAAATTTTCAAGTGATATAATTGTTTTTGAAACTAAACAGTGAGTGGTTTTTAAAAAATTATTGGAAAATACATGTAAGGATATTTGGAAAAACTAATTTGAATATGAACCCTTAAAACAGAAACAGTGGCGTATTTGAGGCAGAAATTGTGCATTTTTCTCTGCCTTGTGAACATTTTCAATACCATCATTCTTAGGTTATTTATAACTAGCATGACAGTTAGAATGATTAATTATTTAATTATGAATATTTATGTGGTTTCTATATCTCTATATACTGTATATAATATGCAATATATATTAATATATTACATATATATTATATTGAATATATATAATATTGTATTGAATATATATTATATATTATATGTAATATAATAATATATATTGTATTGAAAACAAAAGTATTCTCTAGTTGCTTGGCCAATGGATCAAATAATCATTGCAGAGTTGCTAGATTTATGAAGGGTAGGAGTAGAGCCATTGGCTAATAATAGAAGCAAAAAATGTGTTAGCATTTTTATGTATGATTCACATGTATTAAGTAATTTAATCTTCATAGTAATCATATAAGAAAGGCCTGGTCATTGTCTCCACTTTACAGTTGGATAAACTGAGGCTCAGAGGTTATGTAACTTGCTCAAGGTCACGTAGAGGGGAAGAGATGGAGCCAGGGTTTGAATCCAGGCTCTTGATTTCTATACTGCATCCCATCTCTGCTGATAAAAATTAATCCACGGGACACATCCTTCAAGTTTATTTTAGGAGCTTTTAAGAGGACAGTTGTTTTTTTTTTAAAGATTGGCCCTGAGCTGACATCTGTTGCCAATCTTCTTTTTTTTCCCTCCTTCTCCCCAAAGCCCTCCCAATACACAGTTTTATATCCTAGTTGTAGGTCCTTGTGGTTGTGGCATGTGGGATGCTGCCTCAGTGTGGCCTGATGAGCGGTGCCGTGTCTGTGCCCGGGATCTGAACCAGCGAAACCCTGGGCCACCAAAGTGGAGCTCTCAAACTTAACCACTCAGCCACGGGACCAGCTGCAAGAGTACAGTTTCTTAACATTTGCTTTTTTCTCCTAAAACTGAAGTAGAGAAGGGATGGACAGATTCTAGTTAATTTATGGATTCGTTCGGATGGATTCTTGCTAATGAAAATTGCAAGGAGCATTAAATTATACACACAGATACTTAGCTTTGTGTAACTGAAGGTGACACTCTTAGCCTTTAGTTCTGTCTAAGGTGATCACTCTTAAAATCAAGACTCAGTGGTGAGCATTCCTTTGATGCAAAACAACAGGCAAAATATTAAAAATATACCTCATGAGGGGGGTGGCCAAGTGGTTAAGTTCAGTGCTCCGCTTCAGCAGCCCAGGGTTTCACTGGTTCAGATCCTGGGTGTGGACGTGGCATTGCTCATCAGGCCATGCTGAGGCAGCGTCCCACATGCCACAACTAGAAGGACCCACAACTAAAAATATACAACTAGGTACTGGGGGGCCTTCGGGGAGAAAAAGGAAAAATAAAATCTTAAAAAAAAAATCCTCACGGATATTGCATTTAATGAGATACATGTTATTCAGACAAATAAAAGTGTTTGAAGGATCAGTAACTCTCTTCAAACATTTGAAGACCTTTTACATGGCAGAAGAAAAAGAAAGGTTTTCTAATGATTAAAACCATTCCCTAGGGAAATAAATGTCCTTGAAGAAGTCAGGATCATCCTGCCACTGTGAGAGCTCAAGCACAGGCTGAATAACCAGAGTAGATGTTGTGAGAGGGGTTACTGCCCAAGGGTTAAGCTCTTTAGGGAACTACTCTAAGATTCTGGGATTATGAAAAAATTTTCTTACAAACTCCATTTATGGTGAAAAGGGCCGAAAAGCACCATTTTCATGCAGGTCAAAGCCAGCGGGAAATGATGCACTATAATAGAAATCTCCTGGATTCCCTGCGGGCGTCTTCAGTCTCTTTAAGTCCAGAGGTTGGCTCTGCAGGGAAATTACACATTTTACTTTCCTCCGCTTTAGAATCAGAGCCTTTGAAACATAATGGAAGTAAACGGGACACCTGTGAACCAGAAGTGGCTGTTCATTTTATTAACCATTTAAATTTTCACATATAAAGAAAGCGGTTTCCACAATCCTCTAACGTTAAAGGTGGGTTCTCATTTCACAACCTGAAGATATTTCTTGTATATTTAGAGCTATAAAGCAGCTGTGGAACTAAATCCAGATCAAGCGCAGGCCTGGATGAACATGGGTGGAATCCAACACATCAAGGTAGGAAGATAATCCAGTTCCCTGTGAACTGGGATTTCCCGTTGTGTTTTCTCTCTCTCTCTTTCTTCTCTCTTATAAGATTGAGAAACTATAGTGAATTTCCTCTTTGAATTATTTGAATACGGAACACATAGGTGTTTCAAAGTGAAATGAGCACAATTTATGTTCTTGTATTATCTAGATATTGAATGTCATGAAGCCTTTTTTTTTTTTTTTTTTGAGGAAGATTAGCCCTGAGCTAACTGCTGCTAATCCTCCTCTTTTTGCTGAGGAAGACTGGCCCTGAGCTAACATCCGTGCCCATCTTCCTCTACTTTATACGTGGGACACCTACCACAGTATGGTGTGCCAAATGGTGCCATGTCCGCACCCGGGATCCGAACTGGCAAACCCCGGGCTGCCAAAGCGGAAGATGCGAACTTAACTGCTGTGCCACCGGGCCGGCCCCTTTTAAATAAATCTTTATAAGTTAGATTCCATGATTTTATTTATCATAAAAAAATCATGTGTACTTAAGTGAAGTATCATGATAGAGCAGATGAAATCTGCTTATGTGAACTTATTGGAGTTTGGTCTAGCTTATCCTCCTGCAGCTTAACTCACTATCAAGATAAAGTGTTACTTTAAATATTAATTCACTATTTCTTTTTCCTAATATATCTTTTACTCCCTAATCTTTTACTGAAAAACAAAGTTGGTTGTTTGTGTTTGTTCGTTTGTTTGTTTTTCCCAAAAGAAAAAGCTTCCTCTGGGTAGATCGTTGAAAATGACCCTTGGGGGGATTATTGTCTACAGCTAATAGATTCAAAGATTCATGGTCATTCATTCATTCATCCATTCATTTGACAAGCATTTGTAGAGAGCATCCTGTGTGCCAGGTACTCTTCTAAGCACTGGGAATACAGAAATGAATAAATGAGACAAATATTTCTGTGCTAATTAACATTCCAGTAGGAGGAGACAGGCAATCAATAAATAAACATACACATGCATGTATACACACATAAAATATATCAGATGGTGATAAGTGCTATGGGGAAAAAAGAAAAGAAAGAGAGAGTACCAGGAGATTAGGGCACAAATTTTAAATTAAGGTGGTTAAGGAAAGTCTTAGTTAAAAAGTGGTGTTTGAGCAGAGACCTGAAGGGAACGAGCCATATGGCAAAATAGGGAAAGAGCATGTGCAAAGATCCTGAGGTACGAGTGTGCCTGCTATCTTTGAAGAATAGGAAGGAAGCAGTTGAGAGGAAATAGTAGAAGCTGGGGTCAGAGAGGTCACAGGGCCAGAGCATGCAGGGCCTTGAAGGGGATTGTAAGGTCTTTGGCTTTTATGCTGAATGAGTTGGGGTCCTTGGAGGACTTTGAGCAGAGAAATGCCATGGTCTGATATGTTTTTAAAGGGTCACTAACTTACTTGGAGGCTTTTATCAGTCTTAACCCTCATAAATGGCAAGATAGTAATTAGAATTTCAACAAGGCCTAATGGGGTTTACTATTAAGTGGAAACCGATCACTCTCAGAAACACAACAAAAAAAAGGTGAGCCAATGAGTTACTCCACGACCATTAGCCTTGTTCTAATAGAGGAACACAGATGGCAGATCCAAGCATGACATTTCTCAGAGCTGAGTAACCCGAGCTCTGATCTCAGTGATGTTCTAGGGTGTCCAGCAACATCCAGTTGGGAAACATAGAATGAACTTACCTTTAAAATAGTAACAAAATTTTAAATATTTAAATAGTTACATTTTCAAGTAATACACTCCGTATGTTTTTGGATGGAGAGCACCTGCATTTAAAGCAATGGGGTCAACTGCTAATTAGAAAAAGGATAATAAATACACTCAAGAGTGTCCAAAAAGTCTGGAAATACAAAGAAAATGGTACATTTATTGAACTCTTTCAGTTAACAAGTGAACCCATTGCTTTAAATTTAGAATAACTTCCCCTGAAAAGATGTCCAGAGATTGAAGAAGGATCTATTAAGTGTATTATTTTAGAATGTAATGAACACGCTGATTAAAAATTAGTTCATCCTGTTTTTCATCTTTGTGGACATCATGTATTAGGTTGAACAATGAAACTGCCATGTTGATAGTTTAAAAATGGTCTAATATCAGTGAATTCATGTAATGCAGTCCAATATAAATATATGGAGCAGGCACATGGCTTGGTTGTGGTCATCTTGATGGCACCATTAAGATGCAGGATTATCATTAGGAGACCTTCAAAAACAATCATTAACTTTCTGTCTTTTGCCTCACTGGGTAGTGTGTGCCTCAGGCAGTGTTTTCCCATTCGTGGGCCTCACTCTTTGCCTGAGCCTGCGGGCAGCTTAGTAGGGACCCTGGGCTGTGGTAAGGGGAGAGTTGGAATAAGGCTTTGCAAGGTGACACAAAGAGAAGGCAGTTGTCTCTTGTTCGTACCACTTGGTAATAAACAATGTTTTTTATATAGGATGAAATGGATGGGCCAAAAAAGCTATAATACCTTGTTTCTAATCAAAGAATTGCATCAACTGGGCCATTCCGCAAAGTACTGTTTTCAATACTGCCTTATGACATTAATGCATTTTCTAGAATGGCACTATCTGATAGAGATGATGGAAATGTTCTATGTCTGCACTACCCAAGGCAGTAGCCGCTAGCCACCCTCATGTGGCTATTGAGCACTTGAAATGTGGTTGGTGCAACTGTGCAACTGAATTCTTAATTAATCATAATTAATTTAAATAGTCACATGTGACTAGTGGCTATCATAGTAGAAAGCATATTTCTAGAAATTGGATAATTCAGATTCCCTAACTAGCATCTAGGAATTGCAGACATTGAATTAAGGGATATAACTTAAAAAAAAATAAGGCTTCCTGTTTAATCAAGAAAAGAGCAATTTGAGGGAGAGAAAAAAAAACTCTATGATTAGATTTTGTTTGAAAGGACAGAGAAAGCTGGTGATCAGAAAAGGAGATACCAAGGCCTAAATTCAGAGAAACCTCTTGGAAGAATAATTTCAGAATCAACTATAATAGAAACATATTTTGAAAGCACTCTAACAGCCGCAAATGTTCATTTGTCTGCATGGATGTGCTAAGCTTAATAAACATCAGAGGACACTTGGAAGATAAATGCTTGCATTGAAAAAAACCATAATAATTTAACATAGCAAATCTGAGTTCTCACTCCTTCAGAATTCTGTTTAGCCCCTTCTCAGAATCAGTGTTAATAATCAGAAATATTTTCATTTGTACACATGCCAGAGCCTGGATTCCCAAAGTACAATTCCCTGTTCTGTTTCTACTCTCCTTTTCAGCAATGTGACCAGTGAATACTATAGGAAATAGGCAGTGTTTACCTAGAGCCTGAATAGTCATTTCATAATAACAATAATCATAGTCTCAGACTGAGAGCTCACTATGTGTCAAGCAGCATCTAAGTTCTTGACACGTATTAACTCACTTGGAAGATAGTTAAGCATTCAGTAAATATTAGTCGC
Source organism: Equus quagga (assembly GCF_021613505.1). Taxonomy (NCBI): domain Eukaryota; kingdom Metazoa; phylum Chordata; class Mammalia; order Perissodactyla; family Equidae; genus Equus; species Equus quagga. The sequence goes on from NC_060267.1 coordinate 31,088,456, forward strand.
TATTGCTACATAATACTTTCACTCCAAGAGATACTATTTTAAATTGTGATGGAAATTTGGAAGATAGTTAAGCATTCAGTAAATATTAGTCGCTATTGCTACATAATACTTTCACTCCAAGAGATACTATTTTAAATTGTGGTGGAAATTTAGACAGTAACCGGTTTCATCCACATAAGAATAAAGGAGAAAATAAAGAGCAAATTCGTATTTTGGGGGATGGAGAGATCTCTAACGATCTTAGTTCTGAGACTTGGCAGGACACAGATCTGAGAAAGGGTAGACCAAATAAGGAAGGTAACTATTATTTAGCAGCAGAAAAAGGGCTGGGAAAAGTTAATAATTGTGACTAGCTTGCCAAGGACCATATGGGGCCAGGCACATGTGGTTGCCAGTTAGGGAGGCATTGAACAAACCAGATTGGGGCCAAAAGTGGGTAGAGACAGGTGCCTTTGGCAGGTCAGAAGTGACATACCTTCCCTCCTGCTTTAAGAATATCCAGCAGGTCACACAACTTGAGTATGGGATAAATTTGACTCCATATTCTTACCAGTTTTTTCCATTTTATAAAAACTTACATTTGCATTAAAGCCTATATTAGGCAAAAGTTGGTTTTATGTTTTAAGTTGAAGATTAGAATAACTCCTACCCTCTAAGTAGATATGGTGGATTCCTAAACTATTTACTTTTTGATCATTACTCTTACAGGTTCAAAAGCATTTCTTACACAAAAACACACACACACGCCTCTCTTTCTCTCTCTCTTTCCCTCTGTCTCTTTCTCTCACTCTCTCTCTCAATAGGAACTTATAGTGCCATGGCTCCATTTGATTACAGAGTAGTGCTAACCTTATGAGAAGACTCTGAAATGATAGCTGCATACCCTGCATTAGCAGAATTGAAAATCTGTTTTTCTGCCATTTACCCTTATGATATAACTCTTATCCTTCACATTCTCCAGCTGGTCTGGTACTTAAAACAAATGGATTCTCCAAAAGCACCAACAGATAAGGGTAAAGTTACACATGCAGACAGGGTTTCCTTAGGAGACCATTGATATGAAACTGGATGAGAAGGTCTGTTTCTTAGTTTCCTCCTTCTCCAACAGAATGTTCTGATGGTTCAGAATAGAATTATTCTCTTTCTTTTTCTCAACAGGGAAACTATGTGTCTGCAAGAGCTTATTATGAGAGAGCCTTACAGCTGGTTCCAGACAGCAAACTGCTGCAGGAAAATCTCGCCAAATTGGATCGCCTCGAAAAACGATTGCAAGAAATTCGAGACAAGGATCATACGTAGCGGCACTTGCCTCTGTCTCGAAGGACAAGTGCTGGTGCCTCTGGAAGAGGAAGAAGTAATGGAGGCCTTGCTCTCACAGCCAGTGAAGCTTTCCTGTCACTCCCAGTTGAGGGTGGCACGTTGGCAGACACCTGCTGGGAGCCCTGTGCTGTGGGACTGGCGTTTACATGAAAAAAGACAAAAAGAGCGAGCAAGGGCAGGGAGGTCTGAGCTGGAGGAAAACAACAAAGACACGTTTCACAGATTTTTATTTGCTTTAACTCCAGATTTCCCTTCATGTATTTCTCTGCTTTTGCAATCTGGAGATCTGATTCGACTTCTTAGTTTAGACTTTTATGTCCCAGAAATATAGAAGCTTGAAATGCTAGGAAGAGCATCTCTTCTTGATGAGATGAGATATTTCAAAGAAAATCAATCCTCTGAGATAAGCCATTTGGGAAACTGGACCAAGAGGTGGCTCATTTAATTCTCCAGAACCAGAAATGAGTATCTAGTGGTTTTTGTAGAACCTTCTGGAATATATGGAGAAAAGGAGGCTGATCTCATATCCCCCTAAGGACATTGCTGGAGCTCTAGTGAGGAGTAAATTAAATTCCTCTCTGATGCAAGCTTTGCCCATTGCCTAATATATCAAAAAAGAAGCTTTTGAATTGTGTACGGATAGTCCTATCTCTAGGGGAACATCACGGATCTTGGTACCCCTAATTCTTTATGGAGATTTAAAAATTATTTTAATTTTATTACGAGTATTGCTAGAGTAGTGGTTCTGCTCTAAGATTTTAAAAGTGCTTTTAAAGTCATAAATGTTTCTGCCTCCAAATATATTGTTATTTTGGTGGAGAAAAAATAGTATATTCTACATGAGAAATATTAAAGATATTAACTGAGAGAAATGTTCTGCTTTGTTATCTTAACATTCAGACATCATGAGATTTATTATTTTTTTTGGAAAATATATTTAACCATTGAGGAATATTTACAATATATCACAGAAATTTTCGTAGACTCTAACTAGATGGAAGGAGAGCTCTATTGATTGTCTCCCTAGGCTTAATGAGAATTCTGTGCTTAGAACGTGAGTGATAGACACCCAGAATTCTTGGTTCTCTATTTGTAATTTTGGAGATTTCATGGGGAATGCTCAACAAATCCAGGAAAAAGTCTAACTTCATAATTTCAAAAAAATATATATTTATATTTAAAAGATAAGGCAAAATTGAACTTACGATTTGACATTTGTTTTTTAGTGTTATTTATTTCATAACTTATAAAATACTTAATATATGTATACACACAGGTTTTTCTTTGTACATAGTTAATACAGCTTTCAAAACTGATCATTCAAAAATTATAAATCTAAATTACAAAGTTCTTAAGTTTTAACATCCCCTCCAAAAAATTATATGGACTATTTGCTTGCTGAAGTTAAAGAAATTAGGGATGAGCCTTCAGTGTTTGGGTGGTAATATATTTTTGGGTGGTAATATATTTTGGTAGATATTTTGAAATTTCAACACCTGATTCTAATTTGGTCATCATCATAAAATTAAAAAAACAAAAACAAAACAGTCTGGGCAGTGCTGTTCATGGTGCTGAGCCAAGTATCACAGAGATGGGGTAGGTTGAAGGCACACATATTCCACATGTTCAGGCCAGGGCAGAGTAAAACGTCTTCTGCCTCTTTTCAACTCAGTATCAGGAAACACTGCCCCTATATTGTTGTTGTGGTTGTTGTTGTTGTTGTCCAGGTAAATATATATAAAAGGAAGAAAAACTTCTTTGGAAAGAGATGATTCGAGGAATATTTTAAATGCAAAGGATTACAGATTTTGCATTAGCATACATCCCTGTGTGTGCATCAACAATCCAATAATGTATATATTACGAATGATCTTCTAGTAGTCTTTTAAGGTTATATATCATAAATTTATTCAAAATTTTATTTAAAATATTTTTCTTCCCCAAATTATACTTCTGTAGTCCTAAAGCCAAGAAATATACTACGGTGTTGATTGTAAAATAACCGTCCCAACCCCAAACTGAATAATATGAAGCTCTACCTAAAAACAATACCTAAGACTTTAATCACAAGTTTTTAGAATAATCTATAACCAAAACTCACCCTTAGAAAGTTAATGGAAAAGACTGAGCCCCAAATTTTGAAAACCACGTATACCCTACTTGAAGCGCTGCTAAAGGAATGGGAGTACATTTGTTAGAATAATTGAAATGACAATTACAGCCTGAAAATTTCTGAGAGAAAAGGGTCACATGGCCTTCAGGAGACTTTTTCTGCCTTCCTTTGGGTGCTTGCCCTCCTCCCACCCCTTGCCTGTCTGTGATTCCTTCCCTCCTTCCATTCCTCTCTCTCTCTCTCTCTCTCTCACTGTCTCATTCTGTCTGCCCACACTGGCATCTCTTTGAACATTAAAAGTAACCACTGTTCCATCAGATGTTTTTCCTGAGTTAATACTACTTCACTGAGCTGTGGCCAATGAAATAGTTTCCATAGTTGAAATGGTGCCTATACAAAAATAAACCACATATTATTTTTTCAAAAATATTAAGTGTATTTTGTAACTATTTTTATTTGGTCCTTGTAACATGAAATCATATGTGGATTTCATCGTTATCAAAATAAAAATGGAGTGCCCTGGCTAATCATGGAGATGCATCGGGGTTGCCCTTAATGAAAGCATGCTTGGCATGTGAGTTGAAAGCCCCTTCCTGAGATGACATTGCAGAGCCAGCTTCATTGATATGCAGGCTGTGTTGTCCCTCAGGGTCCTGCACGCACAAGCACCTTAGGCTTGGTTGAATACTCTGGTTAAATTTCTTGATAATTTTTGAACAAGGGGTCCCACAATTTCATTTTGCACTGGGTTCTCAAATATGTAGTGGCTCCTGGGTGGAAGGGAACACTGCTAAGGACAAGACAGGAGGTGCTTCATTCTGCCTGAACACTTGATCCAGTGGTCAGAGTTTCATTTGTGACTGTGTTTCTCTGAGCAGCATTTGCTGTTTCTTCTCAGCTACATTTAGAGTTTCTCGTGTACATATCTCCCCCCTCCTCCTGCCAATCTGTCTAACCTGTCCTTCAGTCATACCTAGGACCAGTTCTCCTTGCCTTCAAAATAAGTGGCAATCCTTTAACTTGTCCTTTGACATAGGAGCCATGAGAATGGCTTTACAAGCTTATTTCAACCTTAAGAATTATTCAGGATTTTTTAAATGATGCAGATGTTTTCAATCTGTTCGCGGTATTCATGAAACATGGCTCAGTGATATAACATAGGTGAACTAAACCAAAGATTCACATACCTTGGAGGAAAAGAAATTTATTTTAGGGAGTCCTCAGAGATATCCTTTTGAGTTTGTTTCTTTTGAAGCCTATCACAAAGAGGATTGGCAGCACTTTAATCCAACCCGCTAGCGTGCTTCACAGCCCCAGCATAGGATTCTGACGTTCGTAACAGGTGGTGCTTCTGTGATGCAGGGTCTTGTAGCAGTTGTGCAAATGCTTCTGTACAACTGCTTTTCAACAAGACTAAATGAGAAAATCCAAACCATTGTGCACAAACCAACCTACAAACACTGTAATCTGGAGGGGAATAGAAAGCAAATGTGCGGTTTCTTACTGTCTTTATGAAGCATTCCAGGCCTCTCAGATTGAAGAGCCCCATTCTGCTGACAGTTGAGATCTAGTCCTTCACACCGAGGGGCTCTCCTCTCTGGCTGGACTCTAGGGCCACCTGGGGACCTTTGGAAATCCCTGGACACTGACTGCCCGTGTTATGATTCTCATATGCAGCTAGACTAGAGAGCCACCGCAGGCTAACGACTTTAATGGGAGTTTATGACTCTCACAAAAGAGCTCTTTATACTCTTTCACAATTTTTACTTTTAAATCTAGACTATAATGAGCCAAAGAGTTCTAAAGAATGATTTATGGTACAATTGGTTGGTTGAGACTGTCATTCCAACAAACAAATCATTGACAAACAGGTGGGTTGGGTGGGCTGGCGCACTTGTAGCAACTGGATTATAATTTAACCTTATAATTCTAGAATTCTTGGATCTCAGATGGAGAGGAATCGCCTTGCCATTCACATGTACCAGATGAGGTGCTCAGTATATAAAACTCATATTTTTTTATGACTCATAGAAGGTGTCCATGACATAGTTTATGCTCAGACCTCTGTCTCTCTTTGGGTCACACACATGTCACCTTTTGTTAATTATTTCTTAATTGTACTCATTAAAATCAGTTTTGGGGGAAAAAAACACTTGATCTGATTTGTGGTGGATTTGCACCTTAGATTAATAAATCTATAGGATATTAGTAACAACGTTCAAAGCAGACATAGTTGTAGGTGGTTGGTTTGTTTTTAATTTTTTTCCTGGTTTTCAAATCACATTTACTTTGATTAAATTATAGGTTGGTATCTCCCAATAATAGCAAAACAACTGTCTGAATGACATCTTTCAACTTTTTAAAAGAGCAGATACCTTTCAAATCTTGCATTTAGGCTGCAACTATGACAAAAGCTTACAATGCCAAAAATATATATATAGGGAAATATTATAACTTTTTCTTATTATTATTGAAGTTTTTGATGTAAAAGAAAAACATGTTGAACAATTCTTCCAAAAATAGCCCTTCCTCATTATTTTTGTTTTTAGTAGCCATGCAACTTAAAGAGAAGAAATAAAATAACTGTGTTGGAAGGCACGGTTTAATAGCAGTAAAATAAAATAGCACAACAAAATCAGTGATATTCATATTTGTCAATTGGTTCATATAAAAATGTCCCATTTTTATCACCAAGGATTCCTTCAATTAAAACCTTTAGGGTATACATCTCATAAAACCAGCATCCATCACAGTAGACAGTCGTTGTTAATTTGTGAGTTTAGATCACCATTTATGCCAGACTGGAAAGAGATGTCCATATCCAGAAATCCAAGAGTTTCTTCCCAGTTTCCGTGGTGCACATGGTGTATATGTGTGGAAGTTTCCAATGTGGATAATGTCCTTTCGGGGTCGTCTTGCTGGTCCATAACGGGCGGTGCACCAGTCCGAGAATCATGAGATCTGGGTTCTAGTTCTGTCTCTGCCACCCAGGAGCCACCTCACTTTAGGCAAGTTACCAAATGTCTCAGTTCTATTTATTACCCTTTAAAGGCCTGGTTAGTTCTATGGAACCATTAAGCTCTCTGAGTTTCCTGAATCCAGATTCAAAGCCCTCTGCACCTAAAGACATAACTAAGTGTTGCCCTTTGTTTTAGAAATTCTTAAAAGATAATCACCACCACAAAACACATACTCAACCCTAAAAGGGACAGAACTGCCCAAGTGGTTTAACCTGGCAGAGGTACCTATTCATTTTGCTGCCTGTACATATAAAAATTAATGATTTTGTTATGTTTGCAGGGGAAAAAAGATTTTAAAAAATTTTCTCCTAAGGAATGAAAATACCTGTAGAAGCCATGGCTTGCTTTTATAATGTGGAAGTCATTTGACTTGCTGTAACTCACACCAATCCCGCCTTTTGTCAGGGGAAATGACTTGCATCATGTTCTTTGTTCATAACGCTTTTATTTCCTCCTTTGATCAGTTGTATATAAATGTACATTTTTGTTACTTTTGCTGTGCCAGTTAGAAATAGATCCCATAAAGTATTTCTCCCATTTAAGTCTGATTATGTATACTTTGCCTTGTCTTTCCAAAATAAAATTTATGTAAATGTCTATTTTATATAAAATACGATGAAAATAATGTCTTGTTTCAATCTCTCAAGTGCTCCATGATTAGTACCCATTGAAATCCACATCACCAGGAGGTGTCTGCTTTAAAAATAAAAAAGACCATCTGCCTTCCTTCATTGCATTGTTCTGTGTTCTTCTCATCTGCTCTCATCTCATACTCCACAATGACTATTTGAGTCCTTACCCAGTCCAGATTTCCTCCCTCATCTTGCTAAGTAGATGCCTTCACCTCTTTGTTCATGGGGTAAATACAGGGTAGGAAACAGGTGCTGTCTCAGTGTCCTGCACTTCATCTGCGAACTTACTGCACCCAATTCTTCCCCCTCTCTTATTGTTGAAGGAGACCCCCCTACACTCTGTATTTTGCCTCTTGTAGAACTTCATTCCATTCCATAACCTCTTTTTCATCTTTAACTTCTTCCTTTTGCTGGGTCTTGTCAATTCTCTTCTATTTTAGAACACATATGCAAGTAACCACTATCAAAACCATTTGAAAAAAGTCCTTTATTTCTTTTCATCTCTAGCTGTTGCCACATCTCTTTCTGTCCTTCGCAGCCAGACTCTGAATGAATTGTCTTCACCCCTTCTTTCTACCCACATCCTTCACATTCCCTCTGCATCACAGTGCTGACCCTCCCAGCAAAACGTATTCAAATGAAACTGCAGTTTCTAAGGTCACCAGTAATCCCTTTAGTGCTGAATCTTAAGCCTTGTGGGCCTTTAGAAAGGGTTCTAGAGTTTAGAACAGTGGTTTAGCTGGGATGGAAACAAATTTATTTTTTACACAAAACATTACTTGCCCATAATTTGCTCATTGCTTGTGGGTTAGTCACCTAACAGTCCTAATTCTACAATTGTTTTTAGAGTTGGGGTTTCCATCAAGAGTCTTCTAATAGCCTCCAATAGCAGATCATTATTATCCTGTCCTAATGAAGATGTGTTCAAATTAAAGGCAGATTTCCCGTGCATCAGAGCTCCAGTCTAGGGTAGTCCAGCCCAGCCTGCCCCTCCCTGCTATCCTTCCCTTTTCTAAAGTTGTTTTTTTTTTTTTTTTTTTTAAAGATTTTATTTTTTCCTTTTTCTCCCCAAAGCCCCCCGGTACATAGTTGTGTATTCTTCGTTGTGGGTTCTTCTAGTTGTGGCATGTGGGACGCTGCCTCAGCGTGGTCTGACGAGCAGTGCCATGTCCGCGCCCAGGATTCGAACCAACGAAACACTGGGCTGCCTGCAGCAGAGCGCGCGAACTTAACCACTCGGCCACGGGGCCAGCCCCTAAAGTTGTTTTTTTTAAATAAGAGAATACCTCCATTTGGACACTTCAGCATCACCACAAACTTAACTTGTGGTTAAACCATCACCTTACTAGCAAATTTAAGTCTAAAACTACCTACCTGGCTCTTGGGTATGTATGTAATTTATATTGAATGGCTCTCTTGCTATTTAATGGAAAGGCATTATTTTGTTAGGCCTGTAAGGGACCAATCGTCTGTAGAAGACAAGGTCTCACTTGAGGCTGCAAGTGTTGAACTCTGGAAACAAAGGGAGCTGTGCTGCAACAGGAAATGAGACAGTGCTCAACCCCCCTGGAGACTTCTAGCTGGGAGACAAACCACTGAAGATCCTGCAAAGTTCTGTGCAGCACATGCAGAAGAGTGCAAGGGGACTGGCTCTGTGAGCCTCTTGAGAAGGCTAGCCATGAACGTCAACATTGTGAGTCCAACTGATGAGGATTTTTAGGCTGCTTAATTTTAAAACGGTTTATGATGAGGATTTTTAGGCTGGTTACTTTTAAAACTGCAGGTGAGAAGCAGGCTCCGAGGACTGGAATTTTTCTTGCCCTTTTGAGACATTTGCGTTTGTGAAGGAAGGGGGGATGACCTTGTAGGGACCTGAAATTGGCCACCCCAGGATATGTCTCTTTGGCATCGGGATTGTTTGGGGCTGATTGCTTTTGATGGGCTGGGACAGGGAAGGAGGCTCTGGGGAATGGAACGTGCCCTTGTTGGGACACATTTACATTTGTAAGGTAAATCTCTACCTGTAAAACGTGCCTCCCTCTCTGTACCAGGAAGAAGAGGAGAGATGACCTTGTCCCTAGAAACTCTTAATGGGTAAGGCAAGAACTTAAGTTGGTTGCTGTCTGGCAATCTCGTGTAACTGGTTTAGGGTGGTGGCGTCTAACCTTTCTAACCTTTACTTAATCCGATTTGATTCTTGTCTAAAAGTCATGGGATCACCCAATGACCAGACCCCACCTGCACTGATACCATTTTAACTTTTTTTCATGTTCTTTCCTTTGTCTTGTAAAGAGATAAATCATATACCTATGCCTTAAATTTAGCTCTAACCCTCAACTTGGGGCAGCAGAAGCTCTGACTGCCCATGGGTCCTGTCCCCATGCTACACTATTCTCTAAATAAAAGAGCACTACTGCCAGATCTTGAGAGTCTAAGAAATCTTTCTTTCGACTCGGCTCACCGACCCCGCATCACAACTGTACTTGCACAGCATGTGTTCATTTTTTCTTTCCTTCTCCCATTTTATTTGGTAAAGACTTGGTAGTGGTTTTAATCTGACCTCTTCTTGCTAAGAAGAAAGTGGAGCTTGGGTCCGTTTGGAGGGTCTGAGATTTTACTGGAGAGTAGTGTGCCCTGGGGCCCGGGATGGTTATGGTAATCTTTGTGAGATCACTACAGTTGAAACAAAACTCAGGGATGAGAGCGGTGAATGCCATTGGTCAGGCAGCCACCATATCTGGAAATTTCCTGGGCAGTGCTGAAGCCTGGAGGTACTATGCTTTATTTTCACAGAAGAGCTGCCTACCTTACCAAGACTCCTCCCACTCTCCCCTAGACACCCAGGCTTGAAACCCAGGAATCATCTACTCAATGAAACTGTCATCTAACATATCTTTATTTAAAATAATTACTTGAAAAAAAATGGGGCTACTTTCAAGAACAGTGTAGTCCAATAGAAGTATCTCTGATGATGGCAGCGTTCTCTATTTGTGCTATCCAATGTGGTAGCCACTAGCCACAGGTGACTCCTGAGCACTTAAAATGTAGCCAGTGTGACTGAGGAAGTAAATTTTTAATTTGATTTAATTTTAATTCAATCACCGCATGTGGCCAGTGTCCACTGTATTGGACGGTGCAGCTCTAGACCTTTTCAATGTAGTAAGACTTGGGACATAAAAAATCATAGAAATGCTTTTTAGGTTCATGAGACAAGAAAGTTTGAGATGTGTGTTTCAAGGCTGGGTGACAATCACGTTTGGTAAGCTTTTCACCAAAAGGTGCCCCTTCACCTTCTGCTTGCCTCTGCAGTTACGGGGGTCATTGCCCCCAGCTGAGGGTCACCTACCTGGTCCTGTACCTGCATTCCCTCTGCCTTGACTGTCTTCTGTTTTCCTGTCTACCTGTTTACCTCCTGCCTGTCTTCCTGGGTCTGTTTACCCTCCTACCTCAAGGAGCTTTTATTTCTATTTTACACAAGTGAGACAACTTGGCCTGGGGGATTGGTGTCCAAGTTAGTTGAATGTATAGAATGTCCAATGAGCCTTGCCCCAATTTTTTGATAAAATATAAATCCATTACAAATTCTGGCTTTATTCCTCTCCCCATCTCAAGCTAACTTATTACAAAATAATACGGGAAAAAAAATGCTGACACGATAATCTTAGCAATGAATTCATTTTGATAAAAAATGATGGATCATACAGCTTTGGTTCACTCCACTCAAGCTGATAACACTGCTACCCAGAAACAAATGGCAGCAGCATAAACCTGATATTTCATATGTGGTCTATTTGAAAACTGAGTGTCAAGGGCTTCCAGAAATTTCTCACAAGCAGAGGAGGTACTAATAAGTACGCATTAAGCTTTCATGAGTCTGCCTTCCAGAAGTCAGCCTGCCTGTGTCTTGTATGGGTGACCAGCTTCCTTGATCCTGGGCTTGAAGCACACTCCCAGTTCTGGGACAGAAGTCACCTGCGCTGAGCGTTCTAGGCCGCTGATCGCCTTGCCCCCTGCATCTGTCATTAGGACCCCGCTGCACACGTGTGAACGACCCACCAGCGGCGGGGCACCGCGCGCCTGCCTCCAGGGGTGGCTGGTGGGGTTGCTATGACACCCGGCGCGGCGAGATTGCTGCAGCGGCTCGGGATGATGCTGAGGAGGGAAAGCTGCGAGCCGGGCGGCGGGGCAGGTGCGGCCCATCGGCGCCGCGGGCGGGAACGAAGAGCGCGGCGGCGGTGCTGCCGGGAGCGCGGGAACCTGCGGCGCGGAGCCCGCCCACCTCGCCTGGTTTCCGAGCCTGCAACCGAGGGGGACGGACGAGTCCCCGCGCGCGGCCGCCATGGGGGCGCTGGCCAGGGCCCCCTTGCTGCTGTGGCTCGCCATCGGCTTCCCGCAAAGACTCGGTGAGCCCGGCCCCTGGGCGCCCAGGCTGCAGGCTGGAGCTGAGCACTTCATTCCTCCCTGGGCCGGGAAGAAGGACGGGTGAGGGGGGCCATAGCACAGGCCCAGGCGTGTCCAAAGGAGGGCCTGCGATTTTCTATATGAAATTCTTTAGATTCCAGAGTTCAGGTTTTAGGCACATCTGCTAACTGTGCTTATGCTAAGGAACCTCCTCCAAGGAAAAATAAGCAAGTAGAAGTAACTTAGAGCCTAGTATCTCTCTTTCGGAGTAGTAGGTATTGTTCTGCAGCATCTTTAATACAACCTAAATTATGTAATGTGCATCCTCCCAGAGTAAGCCCGGAGTCCGTCGCTAGAGGGAGGGCTGGCTCATCCTGCCCCGGGTCTTTTGTAATTAAGGCAGCGCAGGCTGCAAAGGGGCAGGGGAGTGGTGATCTACTCAGTAAGAACTTGAGAAAAGAAACGGGATAGCCTGCAGCTGAGGGATATCAGAACATCTGTGCCAGGCCGGGAAAATCTGAACTTGGCCTCTTGATAAAGTGAACCCTTAGGTAAAGTGTCTGTGTGCGCACACGTGCTCTCCCATGCAGGGCTGAAGTGTGGAGTTCGTGCCATCCATTTGAGCAGTTCAGAAACTGACTTGGCATGTGGGTTCTTCTCTAGAACCTTTCGCTGAAGGAATTCAGCAGTTGGTCGACATCCATGGCAGGTCAGTATAACGAGGGCATTGATGTCTTACTAAGAAAATGGTGAATTTTTTCCTTTGTTTCAAATATCTCAACTCCAAGTTAACGTGTAATTTTTTCTCATGACCCCACTTGACCTTTCTGAGAAAAAGTTTACTTCATAGGAAATATCTTACTAACCAATTTATATCAGTATTTTAAGAATGTTATACCATATTGATTTCAATTGTTTCTGAAGGAGATGACATCTATGGGGAGATGTATATTAGTTGTGTTTGTAACTTTCTTTTGCGGCAGGTCTCCCTAAAATTAGGTGAGCGCCACTTCTGTCGAGGAAGCTTGCTTCAAGAAGATCTGGTGGTTACAGCAGCCCACTGCCTGGTTAGCCTCTATGAGTAAGTTGTGGATTTTCATTGCTTGTCAAACTTTGACTCATAGTGACAGGGCTGGGAGATACTATGTAAGATTAAATCCTAGTCCTTTTAATTTTGACATCTGGTCTACTCACCCACTGACGTTCTTGATCCCTAGAAACTTGTGTCTGGCCCAGGATTTCCCGTGCTTCCTGCCTTACTAATCAGAGACCCCACACATCATCTATACTTTGTGGAGTTAGTGGTGGGGGAGAATAATTATTTATTCTAATAAAGTATTAACATCAAACGTTACATGGGTGCTCCAAAGTTTAATAATCTGAGTTTCATTAAGAGGGAAAATATACTGTGGAAATAACAAACACTTGGCTAGATTTAAAAAGGGTACTAAGGAGGAAAAGAAGGACAATTCCAGGGACAACTTTTATTAAAAATCTTAAAAATGGTAGAGGATATTTAGACTGGCTTATGAATAAAAGAAGAAAAGGAAGCCACGCTTAAATGCTTTACACAGAAAGACAGTTGATGGTACCGGAAAGAGTTCACAAAATTTAAACACTCGTTGACTGAAAACCATGACTTTTTATGATCCCTATAATTTGCAGGGAATTATGACAATTGATAGTAATCAGTAATAATGGTATATCTTCTTTTAAGACTTAGAAATCCTTAAAGGTACATTAATCACTTTTCATTTAGTTACATGAAACGAAGAGTCTCTCCTGGGGGACACAGTTACTTATTGGAACATTTTTCTTTGGTTTTAGGAAGCAAATTAGGAGTCTGACTGTGACTGCTGGAGAGTACAACCTCCGACAAGAGGATGAGCAGGAGCAGAATATTCCTGTCTCAAAAATTATCCATCCTGAATACAGCAGGCTTGGCTATAGGAGTTCTGATATTGCACTGCTGTTTTTAAAACACAAAGTCAAGTTTGGTAAGTAGGGAGAGTGAGAATTCAAAAAATGTAATGGAGAAAACTGTGTTTATCAGTTCTGTACCAATTCACTTTAAATTCTGTGTGTATATAGTAATATTAGAATTTCGAAGTTTTGTTTATTTTAAAAATAATTTTATTTAATCTACAACATATAAAATGCACTGTACAGGCTAGGAGTCCCAGCTGCAAATTATGTATGCTAAATGAGTCAGCATTATAATTACTCCAGTGTCTTGGCTAGGCTATATTCTAGACCATCTACCTATGCTCGACTCTAGCCAAAGAGTTTGGGACATTTAAAAATGTTCTCAGAGACTTCTCCTTTCTGTCATTATTGTGGACTAGATATCTCATATTCAGCACAGGTAATCTAAACATTCTGGATAAAATATTAAAAACTTGCTTTTTTAAAAATGCAGGAAAGGGAAGTGTTCAGTGGCCAAAAACAATGAAAGAAGGCAAATCCAAAGGCGTTAGCCAGACACCGAAGAAAGGGACTGCCCTTGAGGCGTCTAACTATCTTTGGGAACCTAGAACTTTAAGTGCCCATGTGAGGAGCCTGCATGGGAGTAGGGATGGGGGATGGGAGAGTCTGATTGGAGGCTCCCTGTAACCTGAGACTTCCTGAAAGGTGATGCTTTGAAAGACAGAGGAAAAGAGTGAGGGAAATATGCCACCAAAGTGAAGGAATGAGGAAACTTGCCTACTTGAACCTCGGCTCTGGAGGGAGGGTTCTCAGGAGAATCCGTGATCACGGGCAAGCCCTCATTCAGCTTTGGTGCTGGAATTCCCGTTACCTGTGACCACAGACTCCAAGCCAAGACTTGAAAGTGTTTCCAGGTGGGTAATTGGGGCTGCTGGCAGAAGCAAAAGTAAATCCTCTCTGAAGAAATGAACCTTGACTCACAGCTTCAAGGTATTCCTATAAAGTGTTAATTAATATGAGCACACATTTACATCGAAATTATGCAGCGAAAGTTGCCACCAAAGAGAGAGAGTCAAAAATTAACAACAACCAGAACCAGATCTTCTAAGATTACAGGTGTTAAGATGAGATACATAATATAAAGTATGTTTTACTTAAGTTTAAGTAAGTAAAAGTCTATCAAAAATGACTGAAGAAACTATTAACTGAAGAGGAAGATGTGAAAAGGAGTCAATAAAACACAAAGCTATGAACATATAATTGGAATTAGATAGTAGATGAATTAGATAGCAGATTAGATCAGATATAGGGCACTAGAGGATCTGAAATAATTATCTACAAGAGACACAGAGTAAGAGACAGGGATAGACTAAAAGAGTAAATATCCAGTTTGAGCTTTAGAAAGAATATAGATAGAGAGGCTAGAATTTAAGAGAAAGTGGGTGAGGGTTAATCATAACCGATGAAACACAAATCTTCAGATTTAAGAAACCCAGTCTTTCACACTATGATATTAAAAATAATTTTTTTTTTGAGGAAGATCAGCCCTGAGCTAAGCTCTGCCAATCCTCCTATTTTTGCTGAGGAAGACTAGCCCTGAGCTAACATCCGTGCCCATCTTCCTCTACTTTCTATGTGGGACACCTGCCACAGCATGGCTTGATGAGCAGTGCCATGTCTGCATCCAGGATCCAAACCAGGGAACTCCGGGCCGCCAAAGCAGAACGTGTGCACTTATCTGCTGTACCACTGGGCCAGCCCCTAAAAATAATTTTACATCTACATATGTTGCGCTGAAATGGTAGCATGCTAAAAACAAAAAGAGGATCTCAAAAGCATCTAGAGGAGGGACCGGCCCTGTGGCGTAGTGGTTAAGTTTGGCACGTTCTGCTTTGGTGGCCTGGGTTCGCAGGGTCAGATCCAAGACCCAGACCTAAACTACTCATCAGTCATGCTGTCGTGGTGACCCACATATAAAGTAGAGGAAGATTGGCAGAGATGTTAGGGCTAATCTTCCTCAAGAAAAAACATGAGGAAGGGGCCAGCCCAGTGGCACAGCGGTTGAGTGTGCAGGTTCCACTTCAGCAGCCCCGGGTTCGCCGGTTCAGATCCCGGGTGCGGACATGGCACTGCTTGGCATGCCATGCTGTGGTAGGCGTCCCACATATAAAGGAGAGGAAGATGGGCATGGATGTTAGCTCAGGGCCAGTCTTCCTCAGCAAAAAGAGGAGGATTGGCAGCAGTTAGCTCAGGGCTAATCTTCCTCAAAAAGAAAAAATTTTAAAAAAAAAATGAGGAAGATTGGCAACAGATTTTAGCTCAGGGCTAATCTTCCTCAGGGGGGGAAAAACATCTAGAGGAAAAAACTATATTACTGAAAAAGGAATGATAATTAGAGTGATAGCTAATTTTTCAACAGCAGTCATGAAAGTCAAAAGACAGTGGAACAAGATCGTCAAAATACTGAGAGAGAGTAACTCAAACTAGATTTGTATATCATAGGAAACTATTGATTTTTTTTTTCTGCTCCCCTTCGTAGAAAAACTCTGAAGATCCCTCTATGTTAGGTATGTCCGTTTCCTCTGCTTAGTTCTCGTAATTACATGTATTAGGTTTGAGATGTTTGTTGGATATCTGAGTCTATTAGACTTTTACTCCCCCCCACCCCCACCAGATATGCTCTTGTCACAGTCAGCTATGACCTCCATGTTGCTGAATTCAAAGGTGAATTCTCAATCCTCAGCTTACTTCATGGGAGTTTTGACAGAGCTGTGCATATTGTCCTGGAAACATTTTCTTCACTTGAGTTCCAGGAGTCCCTTGGTTTCCCTCCTATACCTTTTACCCCCTTTCTTAGTCTTCTATGATGGTTCCTTCTCTTCTTCGTGACTTCTTATCATTCCAGTGTCCCAGGTCTCAGCACTTGGACCTCTTCTCTCTTGGAACTCACTCCCTTAGTGATCCTCATCCAGGATCAAGGCTTTAAACATCATTTCCTTGAAGATTTCCCCAAATGTTATGTATCTAGCCCAGGTTTCTTTGTATTGTATATACTGCTGTGATAAATAGGGGTCATATAGCCAACTGCCTAATGATCATCTACGTGGATAGCTAATAGGCATCTCACCATGTTTAAAGCAAAATCCTGATTATGCGTGACATCCTACCCGTAGCCTTCCATCTTGATTAATGACCATTCTACCCTTCCAGTTGTTTAAGCTAAAAACTTTGCACTTGTTCTTCACTCTTCTTCTCTCTCACTATACATCTAATCCATCCAAAAAATCCTATTGCTTCTGCCTCACTCTCTCTACTCTTACCATCGCGTTACAGGCTACCATCATTTCTTGCCTGAATTAATTTTAATGGTCTCTTTAATTGTCTCCACCTTCCTCTTTTGCATCCCTAATGTTAATTTTTAACCCAGCAGCTAGAATAATACTTTTTGAGATGTAAGCCAGATTCTGTCACTCTGGTCAAAACACTTCAGTGGTTTTCCACTACTCTCAGATGGAAATCAATATTCTTATCAACTGACTTCTCCCTCCTCCTAGCCATATGTTTAACCTCTTTTATGTTCATTTGTTACTAAACTTCTTTTGTTTAACTTGCTCCAGCCGTCTTGGCCTCCCCACTGTTCCTCAGACATGCGTGACATGATTCCACTGATGGGACTTTCTGTTCTGTTTCTTCTTCTTCAAAGGCTTTCCACTCAGATAACTGCACGGTTCCTTTCCTCAGCTTCTTCAAGGCTTTGCTCAAATGTCATCTGCTCAGTGAGACTTACCATGTCTACCATATTTAAAATTACATCTCCTATGCATCCTGCCTAATCCCCAGACTTCTCGTCTTCTTTACCCTGCTCTGATTTTTCCAGACCACATATTACCTAACAACTAAATTATATTTTTCTTGTTTGTGTTCCCTCTCCCCACGAACACAAGTGTAAGTTCTGCCAGGGCAGGGATTTTTTTTTTCACTGAGATCTAGAAGAGTGCTTGCTCTCTAGTAGTGATCAATTATTACTGAGTGAAAAACTGGCCCTTAAGTGCAAGGGCACACCATAAAATGTTAGTAGTTTGTGGGAGTCATTGTGGTATGTGAAACAATGGGTTATTTTTTTCCTTATTTTACTGTTCTTGCATTTTTTTTCAAATTCCTATAAATATGAAATAGTTTTTTATGAGAGAGGAGAGCTTTGAAAATATATGTCAATATTTCATTTAGGAAGAAAGTGTAGAAGCCATGAAATCAAGCAGACATCACTTTCCAAATATTTTTAGCATCACTTGTCTGTGAACCTTGTGATTTTTTGTTATTGTTGTTTTTTCAGGCATTGCTGTTCAGCCGATCTGTATTCCCCATAGAGATGACCAATTTGAAGAAGGGATTCTTTGCATGGCCAGTGGATGGGGCAGGATTTCAGAGAGTAAGAGGCATCAAAAGAATATAATAATATTTCTTCCAGGCCCCTTTGTATGCCCAGTGGAAGCAGGAATTATTTTTGGCTATGAGTAATACATTTATCCTGGGCTTTTTTTTTTTTTAACCCCTGAGTTCTGACTCAGTGAAGATTTCTGGTTGTTTTCAACGTAGAAAAGTCTATACTTAATGTTTTACATAAAACACCTCCTGCTGCCTTTTTGGTTAGGCATCTCAGATAAAAGACCTGGAGGTGACTATAACAGATGAAGAAGAATACAGCAGAAGGGAAGTCAGGAAATAGTCATCATAGTTAAACTTCTTTATCATTAATACTTTAATTTTTTTTAAAGTAAAGAAATTTTACAAAATATTGCTTTGTTGACTAAAGTTTTCCTCTTAAGGAAATATTCAAGGATATATTCAGAGAAATCACCATTGCCTATGTTAAAAATCTGCGGAATTTTTAAAAAATGTCCTCATCTCATATGTGATTTGGGGGAAGAATATAATTCACACCTAAAAAAATAAGGACTTCTACATTTTGGTTAAATATCTGTTTGAAATAGTTTTTAAACTTGTTGGTCTCTTATTGATTTGTTTCAATAAGGACAGCTGTTGACTCACTTACTGTCCTTTCTCCACAGCAAAGGAATATTCAAATGTCCTACAAGAAGTGCAACTTCCCATCCTGGATGACAGAACGTGTAATACTGTGCTCAAGGATATGAACCTTCCTCCGGTAGGAAGGACCACGCTGTGTGCCAGTTTCCTTGATGGGGAAAAGCATGCCTGCCAGGAAAAAAGCATAAATCAGCTGTTACTCAGTAACACATGGGTGATGGTGGATTCTGCCCTTCCCCAAGAGTTGCTTTTGGGGAGTTACTTCAAAATTCCCATTTCCTGCATCTGTCCACCTGGCTTCTACTGAAAAAGTTCACTTGACCTGGCTGAGAGAATTCTTTTTTTTGACACCTCATTTTTTGTGGGGAGAGGAGGCAAGGAAAATTTCAACATTTCCAACCCAATTCAATCAAGCAAGGTGACAACTTTGGCAAGCTAATTAGGTCCAGCTGTGAGTTATTTTTTATTCCACCTTTTGTTAAACATTGTGAGCTATTTTTTTTTTCAGTCTTTAGTGCAGAATGCAGTGCTTACACAAAGTTTGACCAAAGATTGCATAGCTATACTAACTGTTGGGTAAAAGATATTGTGAATGACAATGACCTCCCAAGTCTAACACAACAACGTCACAAAGAGGACTAACCTTTAGAAGATATAGAGAGGAAAAGGAGACCAATTTGCGAAAGACGTGCATTTTAAGTTTTAGGTAGAGAAGATAATTTACTTGGAAAGCCAAGCAACTTGAAACTGCTATGGGAAACTCCCTGAAATTATCTGTTGGAAAAATTTATGATTTTTCTTCTAGGGTGTCAGGACAAGGTGCAGGAGGAGTTTGGGAGGGAGGAGAGAGAAATTTACACCTATACCACTTTCTAAATTGAAACACAAGTAGGACAAGGGTGCTTTGGCTTGTCTGCATCCTTTTCAAGCAATCCTTTTTTGGATGAAGCCCTCGAACACTTTTATGCCTTTTGAGGAGGGTTTAATCCAACACAAAATTGACACATGTTCTCAAAGCAGCATATTTGGAAAGATTATTAAAGAAAGGATCCTGAAATTGTGGGTTCCTTATCCTCTAGTGTGAGAGCCAACAGTCCTTTACATATAGCTTCTGGGACAAAATTAGGCTTCCCAGGTGTTTGGCCGCATGCCCGGTTGAGTGCACAGTGCAGGGTAGGTTGCAGACAGACCAAAAAAAAGACCTGGAGATGGCAAACAAGACATATAGGTTTACTGAGAGTTGCTTAGAGGGAATGTGTGGTGGTGGCCTGCTGGATGGAAGTGTGCACCCACTACTGCCCCCTGAGAGAAGCTTGCTTAAGTAGGCAGAGGAACTGGCTGCTTGCTTGCCAAGGGGGATTGTCCTTGTATGACCTGCATTCTAAGAAGCAGAGTTCCCCTTGGAGTGCCTCCATGTTCCCTCAGACCATGACGGTCTTTGTGCTAACTATCCCATGATAAACAGCTGGGTTGGCCAAGTCCGGGACTCTTATCATCGTAAGTGCTGGTGCGTAGCCTAGACAAGGGGCCCCAAGGACAGATGACTGTTAAAGGGCACACAGGCTATTGCTCCCACACCAGGTATTCTTGAGCCTTGAGCCATTGATTGACTTTGGGGACTCTATTCACTGATGCTGTAGGCTTGGGATATGACCCAGTCTTTCCCAGCAATTCTGGGTGACCAGCTATAGTGGAAGCATATATCTGTAAATTTCCCCTTCTCCTTTCACTGATTTTGGAATCTATATGGTTGTTCCCAAAAAAGTAGGAGGGAGAGAGAAATTAAGTGTTAGCTTGACAAGATTGCAAGCAATAGTGGAAGAAAGTTACATCTGGGTAAAAAGACTGCACCTTGAAACTAATGGTGAAGAAACAAAAAGATGGACAGAAAGAATGTTAATGGACAATGACTAGTGGGCTCTTTCTTCTCTCTTTGAGATGAATGCTGATATTTGTGGACCTGCTAAAATATTTTTAACTTATGAATATTCACAAATTTTCTCCCTTTCTCTGCTATAAAAGTGGGACTCTGGCAGTCCACTTGTTTGTAGAAGAGACAATGGAATCTGGGTCCTTGTTGGGATAACTTCCTGGGGAGCTTGTGCTAGCAATTGCGCTCCTTTAAGAAATAACCATAGAAGAGCATCGCCTGGCATTTTCTCCAAGGTGTTTGAGTTGACAGATTTTATCACTCAGAACATGTTCACAGTGGGTGTAATTTCTGTGAATTCTTCCTCGTTTCATTCCAAGTCAAAACTTGATAATACTTATTTAAAGAGGAGTTTCTCTGATATGTAACAGATATAATCAGAACTAAGCTTTTAAACAAAGTAAGAATATGGCTGGTGTCTAATTCCTAAACCAATGTATATAAACTTCTATCTCAGAATTCACGAGCACTGATATCTGTCAATTTATCTTGAATTTATTAATTTGAACATTAACTGGATCTTTAAGTTTATGTTCATGTAGATTTTCTGAGATTTTTTTTGTATTTATGAGATTTGAAAATAGCCTTTGAGAATAGACTCATCACAGGATTCTTTCTTCATTTATCCAGTTGACATATTTTTTTTCCTGTAAACTACTTAAGAGCGCTAAGAATAAATCATTCCTCTTCTGCCTTTTCCATTCACCCTGGATAATTTTACTTGGTGACAGTGGGAAAATAAGGGGGGCTTTGGAGAGTTATTTTCATTTTGTGGCACTAAAATCTAGATTGGACAAGTATGAGTCTGGAGATGCCAAACTTGCCCTCGAGGAACTTTCCAATTACTCAGGGAGACAGAGAAGCAAATGGACAGTTGTGAGGAAAGGTGAAGTGCAGATAAGCCAGAGAGCTGTAAGAGCACCAGGGAGAGGTCGAAAGGGCTCAGTCCTGAGGGACCAGAAGGTTTGCTGTGCCAAGGGGCAGCATCTTCATAAGAAAAGGGCACAGGGGGCAGCCTCTGCAGAATAAAGAGGCATAAGGATACACAAGTTACAAGAATAAATAATTTAGTAAAAGAACCAAATTTTTTAAAGACTGGGAGCTAGAGCACAGAACACGGCGTTCTCTCCATCCCCCTTCATTGTGGTCCAAGATCAGCCACCTAGCTGATGATTGGAGAAGCACTGCTGCTGTTGGTCCAGCTGAATACCAGCGTTATCTCAGACTAGAGCAGGCTCTCAGCTCACTTTCGTTTGGTCTTCAGAGTAAAAGTGTTCTGTTCATTGCCATTACAGCAGGGTAAATTCTCTCCTGGTGGCCGTTCTATTCAATTTTCATCACCTAAAAGAGAAGGTTAAAAAGGTTAACAAGTCATGGACAAAAGGTTAATGACAATATTCTAAAAGGACAGTGAAATCAGGCAATAATCTTTAATTCCACAGTCAAATGAGTATCAGAATGTGACAAGTAATTTATTTAAATAACATACATTTAAGGTCATCTTTCTAAGTTTCTCATCCCCTAGTTACCTATTTATTCCAACTTCCTACAATTAAAGTGTGACATTGGCATCTGGAATTTCTGAATGAATGTTAGAGACTTGCCATGTCATTGCTAAAATTTGTGTACGTTTACTTTAGTATCTTTATACAAAAGTGTTTTATTATAACCCAGGATATCCTAGTTAGAGATGGGAAAACACCATATTAGTTCCATACTAAAAATTTGACAGCTTCATGATTCATGGTTTGAGAAAATTGGATAAATATTCAACCGGAAGAACTCAGATAAAGGAAAGAACATTATGAATTCCATTCAGCCATTAAAAAAAAAATGAAATCTTGCCATTGCAACAACATGGATGGACGTTGAGGGCATTATGCTGTATGAAATAAGTCAGAGAAAGACAAATAGTGTAAGATCTCACTTATATATGGAATTAAAAACAACAACAACAAATCAAGCTCATAGATAGAGAACAGATTGGTGGTTGCCAGAGGTAGTGTTGAGGGGAGGGCAAAATGAGTGAAGGGGGTCCAAAGGTACAAACTTCCAGTTATAAAATAAATAAGTCATGGGAATGTAATGTATAGCAAGGTAACTATAGTTAATAATACTGTATTGCATATTTGAAAGTTGCTAAGAGTAGCAAGAGTTGTTAAGAGTAGATCTTAAAAGTCTTCATCACAAGGAAAAAAATTGTAATTATGTATGGTGATGGATGTTAACTAGACTTAGTGTGGTGATCCTTTTGCAATATATACAAATATTGAATCATTATGTTGTACACCTGAAACAAATATAATGTTATATGTCAATTATACCTCAATAAAAAAAAGTAGGAGAAAAAGTATTGTAAAAGGATGTCAGATGGTTAATTAATAAAACTATATATTAAAAAAAAACAAGATAGTGGTTAAGGTTGGCAGCCCAGGTTCATGGGTTCAGATCCCGAGCGCGGACCTCCACCACTCATCAGCCATGCTGTGGCAGCAGCCCACATATAAAGTGGAGGAAGATTGGCACAGATGTTAGCTCAGGGTTGGCTAAACTTCCTCAGGAAAAAAAGAAAGAGAGAAAGAAAAGAACATCATGATTTAGAAATTTTCCTAATGAAGTCTGCAAATACAATGTCTAGGTCAGAACACCTAAAAATATATCCATTCCCATAAATATAAATTACATAATATAAATTGTATAGCATCGAGCTGACTCTGTACTGTATGTCTTGAAATGTTTTCCATAGCTGACATAAATAATCAACTTTTTTTCTATGTTTTGGAAGATTGTAGATCTCAGGGAACAATGTTGTTTGGAGAAAGTGGGAAGATTCATTACCCCCATTCTTAAGCAGGCAACTATTCTCATAATTGGTATGTATCCTAGGTAGGAATGATTCCTGGGATCCACCCCCCACAAAATCAGACCATTTAATGGGCTATGTTTTGGCAATTTTATCTAGTATCTCAGTTACTTTATTTGACTAATATAAAAGTCTATATATTTCAGCTGATATATTTTGGTTGGCAAATATTTGCTAATTGGTATTTCTGATACCCCTTAATACAAACCACCAACACGTCAACACCGCTAGAGCTTACCTGAATTGACGTGTTCAAATACCTAACATTAACAGCATCTGATAGTGAGATTGTTATGGGAATTTAGTGGTTAATCCTGTCCCGCTTATTTTCATAATAATGGTAATATTTTCTTAAGGGCTGCCTGGAAGATGGAAAATAGTTCATGATCTATAAGCCTCAGCATCTTTAGACATTTGTCTACATACCCCATTCTCTATATGGCTAAAGATATCTTTAAACTTTAGAAATTAGTTTTTGCAAGTATTTCATTTCATTGAGTGTTCTACATTCATTTTTAAAATTATATTGGACATTGAAAGGTATTCAAAGGCAGATGACTGCTCTATGAGTTTATGATCATAATGAGTTTATAGGAGGAGAGAGTAGGACAAAAATAACTATACTATAAAACAAGAAGAAATAAGCTTTATAATCCACACTACCCAGGTGTGTTGGTACTACAGAAAATGGAGAGACCAATTCCCATTGCAGTGTTTGTGAGGTGGTGCGTACTGTGGTTGGGAGGGGTAGGGAGTAGGAATGATTTAGTGAAGGGGGTGGTGTTGAAACTAGGCATTGAAGGCTAGTTATGATTTTTAGCTTAAGTCTTTTGTAGCTGTACTAAGAGATTTTTACAGATCATTCCAGGCAGAGGGAATTGTGCGTAAGCAATGTCAGGGAAGTGGAGATTATCAGGGGTGTTTGGATAATGTGTATCCCAGTGCAGCTGGAGAGCAATGTTAATGTAAATAAGAACTGGGGTAGCCGTGGACCATGAACATAAAAAGGAATGTAAGGCCTTAGTTGTAGAGGACCTTGAATTCCATGTGAAGAAGCTCAGACTTTATACCATAGGCAATTGGAAGCTAAAATGGTGGAAGGGTTGTAATTTACAAAACTAATATAAAATGAATGTAAATATTTGTTAGGAGTATAGGATGGAAATGATGTGGTTTAATTGCAGCCCACATTTAAAAGGCTTAAGAGTCTAAGTTGACTTTCTGTGAGTTAACCTGGTAATAATATAATACCAATAAAGCCCTTGTCATCTTTGCTTAAACTTCGAGAAGTATAGCATCCAGAACAAGAGAGAAAGTCCTGTGTTATTAGAGTCATGGGCAGAGTGAATAGGAAAGAGGTCACTAGGTACATACAGTCTTTAGAAAGGGACGTTGGTAACCTGGAAATTACTTGAAGGATAACGACCAAGATGGAAAGAAATTCAAAACAGTGTCTTGGGAGATATAGTGGAAAGACCTAGGAATATTTTCAGTCCAGAAAAGACTTGAGAAGACAAAGGAACTGTCTTGATTTATCTGAAAGGCGACTAGAGAAGCAGAATTAATGGCAGAGTTGAGAACAAGGAACAGAGGGTAGATGTTAGGAGGAGGCAGATTACAATCCAATGTAAAGTAGTTTCCAATTTGAGAGATTTCTGAGACTTAATGCCCTTCCTCAAAAGATAGTGAATTTCCTTTATAAATGAGTATTTGAGCAGAGCATGGATGGCTATGGGTGAGATTCTAGAAAGCATTTAAATGTCAGGTAAGGGACATGCAGATGACAGGCAATTTATCCTCAAACACCGAGAACCTGTGATTCAGCTTAGACAATGAAGTATTGAAGAGATCTCAGCAAGAAAGACTTTTAAGACAAAGGGGCTGTTAGTAGTATCAGATATTTCAAGTGTCAAAATGAGTTCAGATAAAATGCCAACAGTATGGCAATTCAAAATTTGGGAGCTGATGCAGTAGAATTGTAGGATCGAACGTTATATTCATAATGGTTAAGTGATTGTTGAAGATTTGGTATCTCTTCTTCTCCAAATAATCCAAAAAAATTTATTGAGGCCTTAAGATGTGTCAGACACTATTTTAAGTGCTTGTAATATAGCAATGGATGAAACAGACAAAAATGCTTTCCTTTGTGGGGCAAGTTGGAAGGTGGAGAGTGGCGATAATATAAGTAATGTCACATATAATAGTAGAAAGTGGTAAGTTCTATGCAGAAAAATAAGAAAGAGGGATAGAGAGTGCTGGGTTGTGCAATATTAGAGAGGGTGGTCAGGGAAGACCACGCTATGAAAATGGTATTTGAAAAAGACTTGCATAATGTGAGGGAGGGAAGCAGATGGTCATCTTGGGAAGGGACGATCTGGCAGAAGGAATAGCATGTGTAAGGCAGGGAAACTCAGTATATTTGAGGAACAGCAAGATCAGAGAGCTAGAGCTAAGTGAGAGAGAAGGGAAGTGGTCATGATTAGTAGTGGCCCAACTTCAAGGACATAAGAAGGACTTTGGATTTTATTGTGAGTAGAATATGGAGTCACTGGAGAACTTTGAGCAGAAGAGGAACATGATCTAACATACTTTAAAAGGATCATTTTGCCTGTTGTGTTTAAAATAGACTGTAGACAGACAAGACCAAGAGCTGAGACCAGCTACTGCAATAACCCACGAAAGCATGATGCCTTTGACCAGATTTGTAACAGTAGAGGTGGTGAGAAGGGGTAGAACCAAAGGATTTACTAATGAGTTGAAAATTTAGGTTTTAAGAGAGGGAGACTTATGATTGACTTGAGACTTTCTGACCTATGGGAAGGATGGAGCTGCCATTGTTTGACACAAGGAAGACAATTAAGCAGTGAAGAGAAAGAAGATGATGAGACCGTGGCTTTAGGGTAATAGGGCTAGTAGGGTAATAGGGTAGTAGGGTCAAGAGAAGCAGGGCTTTGTTTTTGTTGTTGTGTAGAAGGGTAGGCGTAACTGTCCTATGGGCAGAAGAGAGAATAAGAGTGATAAGTCAAAAAAAAGACATCTGTGAAGGAAGTTTGATGAGAACACAACAAATAAAGGTGGTTTAGCTTTGGAAAGAAGGAAGAATAATTTCTTTTGTGGAAAAGCAACCAAAAATGTTAAGGTAATCTATAGGACAGTTGAAGGAATTTACACTAGATGCTGTTCTAGTAATTAAAAGTTTTCAATTGCTTCAAGTTTAGGGCATGAAGTTGAGATTAAATAGTTAGGAAGGTATTAAATAGCTTGTAGAGTCTAAAGTAATAAGCCAACTAGAGAGAATAAGACTTTTGGCAACATTACAACTCAATATTAGTATGAATTTGTATGTATGATATTTCAACAAGTCTAGAACAAATGGGTTGTAAAATCCATCATTATTTTATGTACCACCAATAAAGAAAACAAAATACCCAAGATTGGGAGATCTCCATATAAAGCTGGGACACCAAAGGCTGTACCTTCAGTGTAAGGCTAAGCAATGCCTAAGCCCACCCACGTGGGAAGTTACGTGCCTCAACCTTGGCACTGGATGTAGGGAGAGATAAAAATCCTCCCTGAAAATTTGAATCGCACGGGTCTACAGTCTAAAATTCCCACCACCAGTGTAGTCCCAAACTCTTCAAGCAGAAAATTAAACAGTATGCAGTTGAGAGTGCCCCCAGGTGACTGGCCAAAGCAAATACAAGTCCCTTCTGAAAGAATTCTTTCAATCCACGTCTAACAGAATTGTAAGACTCCATTGTGAGATCCTTATGGTTTTAGAGTGTTCAAACGTGAAAAGACATGTGTTTTAGATATGTTAATAAGGTATGGAGCCAGTTCGCATACTTAGTGACTCTCCAGCATGCTAAGCAGCCTTGAATGGTGGAAGGGTCTTGTAAATTCCAAATGGAGTTAATTAGCTAATGCTAAGAGAGAAAGAGATAGCGTAGAGAAGGAGCAGGCAGTTATACAGTCCCTCCGAGCCTATCTTTATTCTGGCTGATGGTAGCTAGACTCTCAGAAATGGCAGATATGTGGCACTCAGGTGACCTCCTTCCTTCCAGGCCCATGGAAGACATTGTGTTTCTTGGAGCATAGAACAGTGCCTGGCATATCATAAATGCTCAATAGCTATTTGAATGAATAAATCAATGATTAATTTTGGTAGTCCTCATTCGCTTAGCTTGACTAGACCTCAGAATCCTTTTTAATGCAGCGATTGCTACCAATAAATCAAGGTTGGCATATGATTTGAAATCTATTTTCCATCTCTGAGTTAGAGATTTTGAGGCAGAAAATAACTTGATGAAAACAGGAGAAAATACTGGCCTTGGAATTCATAAAGCCTAAACCCTATTTCCTATTATATGAGATGTGATGAGTCTTTAATATCAACGCCAGTTTTCCCATTTGGAGAAAGACGAGTAATTTCTCTCCTGTCCATTTCAGAGAGATGTGATGAGTCTCCAGAAGGATGATGAATGTGGAGTGCTTTTTCAATTGAAGTGCTTAAAAAAAGTGAGCTTTATAATATTTTAGGCAGCGTATTGCTATTTAAATTGAAGTGCTTAGAAAGTGATGTTAATAATATTTTAGGCAGCCTATTTTTACATCTATGTTCAGGATGATGGACTTGAATAGAAAAGAGTAAAGCAAGGAGTTTCTGGTTAAGGTGATGTTTGGTAAGAAGAATTGTTGCATTTGGTTTTTGGAAACTGGATATGAAAGAGCTGGATAATTCCTACAGTCCTGAACATTTATTACTTAGAGGGCAGTGGGGCTGTTAACAGGTCTGAGGTTGTTGATAAAGACTACTGAGTCTTAGAAAGAAGGTCATTCTCACATGTTAGATTCCAAATAAGATTGCTCTGCACTCGGATGAATGTGAGACATGGAAGATGCTAGGGATTTATGGCCCACTAGGATTTCTTTTCTTGAGTAATAATATGAATTCATGGAGGAAAATAAAGGTAAAGGACTATGTGTTAAATTATGTAAGAATACTTTCAAAATGTTTAGACATGTTTCTAAAGATGTTAGTAAGAGGTCACAGCTGATCTTCCTGGGCGTTAGAGAGGTGACATTGCAACCCCAGGGACTATGACTTAGGCTGACCTTGGAGGATGTGGCTGGTTAGGGTTAACATATGCTGCATGGTCAATCTATAATCCATAATCCATAATTCAACTTCTGGATGAATATTATGAATTTTCAGTTTTCACTAATAACTTAGAACAGAGAGATGAATCTTAGTTTTCTTCAATTTATACATCAAAATTCTAGCATTTTATAACTAAATGAAATTTAGAAGGTGTTCTCTGGCCATTCTCTAATTAATACTCCTCTATTTGTTGAATAAATGCCAGCTATTTGAACATAAACAAATTATTCTCACATAGAGAATTTCCATTGCCTTTCATTTTCTAATATCCTGTAGAAAGTTTATTATTGGTGAGTTATGAGCTAAAGCCCAGATATTAGACCTTATTTGTCACGCTCGACTCTGCCATTTATTATACTTTCCCCGCCTTCCTCTATCTAGCTTATGTATCTGGAAAATAATGGTACCAGAAGATAAAATTATCCTGATAAAATTCACAAGCTTAGACATAGAAAATCAAGTTGGATGTGACCATGACTATGTATCTTTACAATCAAGCAACGGAATGCTTATTAGTAAGTGCATTACGTTTATTTTCATCTGTCATTTCAGAGTATTGACCCCAGAGCTGCTGAAAGATCTGAAATTAGATTTCTGCACACAGGATGATTATTTTATCTTACAAACTGTGCCCTTCTTGCAGGGGTGGGAGTGTGTGTGGTAAGAGTGAAACCAATGACCAGCATATTGACTGAGCTTTCTCTAGTTTAATAACAGGATTGAGTGAACTTGATCTCAGTTGTCAGAAACTTCCTTTCAAGGCAATGTCTCTTTTTTCATTTTTATCACAAAAGCGGGTGCGTGTTTGCCAAATTTGGTAAAGATAAATGAACAAATGGAAGAAAATGAACCATTCCTAATCCTACCGCCTAGAGATAAATGCTGTTAACATTTTGTTGTATATTCATTTATATATATTAAAGGAACACACGGAACTTTACATTGTTTTGTAATGTTCTTTTTTCTTATGACAATAGATTATTCCATGCCATTTATTTTGTTGAGTACCTCATAAGCTATATAAGCATAACTGATATATCTACTTTAATTGAAGTATTATGTGTTAAGCATAATAGTCTGTAGAGCTGGTATAGGTCTTGGTCTGCAGGTCTCCATGAGGCAGGTGGTTAGGACAAATATCTCTTCACAAATATTTGATAGGATGCTATAGACAGGGTATCGTGCTAAGGGTTATAATATTTATTGACTAAACGATTTCATGCTTCAGGCCTGCTATTTATCTAGTAATCATTTTTTATGCCAATCATTTGTTAAAAATCAACCAGATACCAGATACCATACCAAGCACTGGACATATATAGAGTCAAAGCAGTCTCTGCTCTAATGAACCATTTGGTGAGGTTACTAAAAGTGTACCACAGAGTAGGTGGTGATGTAGAATAGGAAATGTGCTGCGGTGACTCAGAAAAGGTAGCTCCTATTTCCAGTGGGTGTCTGGGAAGGTTCTTGGAGAGCTGGACTCTGAGCTGGGCCCTGAAGGATGAGTAGAATTTGGACACATGAGGTTGAGTATGAGAAAGTGAATGGAATATACAGTTGCTGAAGCAGAGAGTGTGGAATGACTAAAGGGACCACTAAACAGTTTGGTGTGTTTAGAACGGAGAGTTCATGGAAGATAATATTAGGAAAACAGACGTGTATAAGTTTGTTTCCACCACTTTTTAGTAATCTTATTTCAACTTCTTTTGCTTTTCAGGTAAGGTCTGTAGAGACATATTACCCTCACCACTGCTGACAGAGAACAACGAGGCCGTAGTTACATTTGTGTCTGATGCAGAAAACAGCGGCAGTGGCTTCGAGCTCACCTTTACTGCTGTACGGAAGAACTCAGAAGCTGGCAAGTATTTCAGATGTTTAATTCCCTGCTGTTTTTCTTTGATATGAGGGTGAGGAAGAGGGAATGCCTTTAGCCATTCCCCTTGGATTTCCCCAACACTTCCGTAGTTTCAGGTTGCGGGAGTGCAGCTGTATTGGTGGAAGAAGGGACAATTCATTCTGCCAAGTATCCTGACTTGTATCCCAGGAATGTAAGGTGTCGCTGGTTCATTCGTGCTCCAGGGAATCACGTTATAAAGGTAAGCAAATAAGGAAGCTATTCACCTCATGGAGAACTTAGCTGTGTTAGTAAGGCAGAACACGCTTCATCTGGAATGTTAAATTGCCATTAAGACTGGGAGCTTCTATTTGCCTTTTTTTCCTCTCTAAAAGGGGATCCTCGTTTGTGGTTTAAAAAGTTTCAGCAGTTTAAAAGAGAATACGATGAAAAGTAAGCCTTTTCTCTTCCTATGCCCATCTTACCTCCTGGAGGCAAACTTGGTAAGTTTCTGGAATATCCCCAGAGAGATATTTTGAGCATTTTTGGCAGTGCTTTTTCTATTTAAAAATCTCAAGGATCTTTCCAGATGAGCGCACAGAGCTTCTTTTTAACAACTACATAAAATTACATTGTGTGATGTTCCACAATTTCTTAAACCAGTTCCCTACTAAAAGACTTTTAGTGCGTTTCCAGTCTGTTCATACCAGCAATGCTGGTACGTTCCTCTGTCACTGTTTTTGCACACATGTGAATGTATGTAATTCCCAGAAGTGGACTTTCTGGATCAAAGGGTTTGTGCATTTAAACCTGGACTTCATTGCCAAATTGCCCTCTAAAGAGGCTGCAATTGTTTACACTTCTATCAACGGAATATGAGAGTGTGACTGAGAACTTTTCAATGTGCAGAGAAAAACTTTTAAAGTTTCTCTCTTCTCTTCCTTGACTGTTTTTCTGGTTATGTTTATAATTTGTGCAGTTGGCATTTGAGGACCTTGCTATTGAATTTAACGAAAACTGTATTTATGATGCCATCGTGATTTATGGTGATCCTGAAGAGGAGCAAGAGTTAGGTGGGTAACATTCTGTCCTTTAAACTTAATGTGAAAAGAATGACACTAACCACAGTACAGCCATGTGTCACTTAATGATGAGGATACATTCTGAGAAAGGCATCATTAGGCCATTTTGTCGTTGTGTGAACTTCAGAGTATACTTACACAAACCTACATGGTATAGTCCACTACAAACTTAGGCTATAAGGTACTAATCTTATGGGACCACCATCGTATATGCATATATGACTGAAATATTATGTGGTGAATGACAGTAGTTGCAGCATTGGCTGGCTTCATTGGGTAACATGAGGTGTAGAGTAGGATGTGAATTTCTTATACTGGAAACTCATAATGCTGTAAAACTTTAGCTTTAAAACCCACGAGCCAGCAACTGATTCACCGGTAAAGTTTTTAATAGAAACATGCAAAATTTGAAGACTGTTTCAGAATACTTGAAAAGTAAAAAGGGAGACCCGGGGACAAGAAAAATGGTAACACTGAGTAAATTTTTGGCAGTTATTTGAAGTAAAATTTTAAACTTCCTTTTTTTCCTGTATTAATCCATTCAGTTGCTAATATTTTCATTCTTACGTCCAAGAAAAGTAATCAAAACAAGTGACCAAAAGCTGTAATTTCTACTTGATTCTTAAAAGTTAATTTTTTGAACTAAAACTTCAAATATACTGTCAGTTTTGACCTTCCAATTTACTGAGTATAAAAAAATGATCCCTTCCAGGGCTGGCCTGGTGGTGTAGCAGTTAAGTTTGCATGCTCCGCTTTGGCAACCCAGGTTCACCGGTTTGGATCCCAGGCATGGACCTATGCAAACTTACCAAGCCATGCTGTGGCAGGTGTCCCACATATAAAGTAGAGGAAGCTGGGCACAGATCTTAGCTCAGGGCCAGTCTTCCACAGCAAAAGGAGGAGGATTGATGGCGGATGTTAGCTCAGGGCTAGTCTTCCTAAAATACAAATCCCTTCTGGCCATGTAGTCGCTTCCTGAACACCTTCTATTTGCCCCTCAGTTAAGTGTTAGTGTGGGTTGGAGGCATGGAACATAGGTTCAGAATGTTTATTTGGATATTCAGGACAGGTGAGTGGAAGCATAATGTGTTGATCCAGCAGAATGAGACCTGTACAAAGTGGAGTTAAGCAGATTCAGGTGTTACCTCTTCACTTAAAATGCCGCCATGTTGTTTGGAAGGGGGAATGCCAAGTTTAAGATTTTGTTACCCACCTCACTGTCTGCAAATTAACAATCAATTGAAGTTTCTATGCCTACTGAAAATCAAATGTCCTTGCCGTATCTATAGACTTTTTTCTGTGAGATAAAAATACAGTACATTGTTATCTTGAAACTAGTGTTTAATTCCTACATGAAATGGAAGGGTATGCCTACTAACCGAAGCTGAAGAGAACCAAAGTGGCTGAAAAGAATTAATTAGATGATGTTTTACCTGTGTTTTCTGATTTTTAATATAATTATAATTCAAACTTCCCTAAAACTTTTACAGCTAAACTTTGTGGAACCTTGAGCCCTACTCCAGTATTCAGTCCTGGTGACATGATGGTCATTCATTTTAAAAGTGATGGTGAAAATAACTTCCGAGGCTTCAAGGCTAGATTCACCTGTCTGCCCTCAGGTGAGTATGAACACTTGTGCAGTAGTGATTTTTGCTTATGAAAATGGTTATAGGGAAGATAATTTAGCATGTTTACCTAAATTTAGGGTGCTTGAATTGCCTAGGTGGCAAAATAGAAATGCAGATTCCTGGGCATACGCCCAAAGATTTAGATTCTATAGATCTGGCATGAGGCCCAGGAATATGTTCTTTAACTAGCACTTAAGGTGATGCCAAGAAACTACATCCACTAGATGATCAAAACAGATTCCAAGCACCTTCTATGAAAAATAGGTAATTTAGATTAGAGGCTGTAATTCAGAAATGAGATTGACTGGCTCTGTTTTGGGATGTTTGAGGGTTTTGAAGGATTAATAGGTTTCTAGGCATTCTAGAAGATAAAGTAGCCTTTACTTAGACAAAAGGAATATCGTATGCAAAGACTCTAATGTGAAAGAGAATGGGTGATGTACAGAAAACTACAAATAATTCAACATTGTTCAAGTTTTGGAGGCAATAATAAAGAAGGCAAAGAGTTGGATCATGATGGATGTAGGACATCAAATTTTAAGTACCAGATTGATAGGATAGCTAGCTAACATTTACTGATTCCTTGCTCTGTACCAGGTATAGACTAAGCATTTCACAAGTATTATCACCTTTAGTCCTCATTACAGACCTAAGAGGTTTGTACACTGTTGCCCTTTTCACCGATGGGGAAACAGAGGCTTAGAGAGGTTACCTAACTTTCCCAAAGATGCATAACTGGCAAAGAATTCTGGAGCCAGAATTCAAACCTTGGTAGTAATGTGGAAGGTGGAGATTAGGGGTGAACTTCCATGCAAGGAGGGTAGAGAGGAAGTCATTATAAGAATTTATTCTAGATATATTGCTTGATTATATATGCTGTGAGGAGGAGTATATGAAGGAGAAAAATTCCAGCGTGATTTTCAAAATTCTAGCTTGGGTCGCTAGATGGATGGTGGAGTCACTAAATGATACAAAGAAATGTAAGACCGTGTAGACACATAAAATCAATTGGTTCCATTTGAGACGTGTGGATTTTTACGAGCTTGTGGGAGTTCCAGAAACAGATATCTAGCAGTCCTAGATCTAGAATTCAGGAAAGAGATTTAGACTGAAGAGAAAAATTTGGAAGTCATATATATGTAAATGAATAAAAGTAGGGTTATGAACCCTGTACCTTGTAGAATATCTTTCAGGCTGAAGAATAGGATCCTGAAAAAAAGACTGAGGTTGAGAAGAGATGGCCATAGATATATCAAGAAAATCAAGAGAGTAACTTCACAGAGCCAAGGAGGGAAGAGAAGCTTAAAAGGGTCAGAAGCAACAGGGATGTTAAGAGAGAAATCACAAATCACATCTGTGGGATCTGGCATTTAGCATTTGATGGGTAGTATTAGTGAGATCTACGTTAGAGTGGTTTGGTGATTGACCAGGGGAAGCAAGCAGGATCAGCCAGTGTAGACTACTCTAAATATTTTCAATTAAAGAAATTTTTCCCCTACAGACTCTTTAAACAAAATTGGATCGACATCACCTCCCAAAACCAATCCTGTTTCTCCTGCAAAACCTATTCCATATGGTGAGTTGATGGCCATGTGAGTAATATCTGTGCAATCTCCTTTCTTCTTTAATTAGATATATCCTTTCAAAAGCCTTATCTTACATTGACTCCACAGTGAAGAAGAATGAGTGTTATATTCAGGTCCATGAAACCTCCAGGATCTTCTTTGGGTTTGCAAATAGACTCATAAATAGAGGGAAGAAGAAATAAGCTTTATGATAAGAAGAAAGGGGCACAGAGAGCAATCCTTTGTCCCCATCTACCCCTGTGCAAACTTAATATTTATAATATCTTCCTAGACTCTGTATTTATTATGATTATGCATTGGGTGCAAAGAGGCAAAGGTTTTTGTTTTGTTTTTCAACTGGGAACTTTTAACTTCCTTATAATTTAAAGTATCTGTTTAAATAATTATGATCTTTTGTCGCTCTGTCTGCATGTATTGAAAAAGGTCCAGTTGATGGGCTGTAGTAGAAAGTTGTACAGGGAGCTATAAGAGGAGAAAACGTCTACCTCTTACAGGGAAGTCAGAGAAGGCTTCATGGAGAAGATACAGTTGGGCTGAGTCCCAGCAGTATTCCAGACAAGAGAAGAGCATTAAGATGCTGTGAATTTGGTACGATTGAGGATTTGTAAATGGTTTCATACAGTGAGAAAGACAGAGAAAATGAAGACTTATAATGAAGAACTTGTATGCCTTGCTAACAGACAAAATTTTCCTACTGGAATATAAGTTCCATGAGGGTCAGGATTTTTGTCTGTTCTATTCACTTGATATACCACCAATGCCTAGAACAGTGCCTGGCAGTACCAAGCACTAAATAAATATTTGTTAAATGAATGAATATATATCATTCTGTAGGCCAGTACCTAAAAACCTGATTGATTAGCAGAGTCATCTAGGCAAACTTGTCAAATCAGGTTCCTTGGAGGTGGGTCTTAGTAATCCACATCTTGATAAAGCTCATCTGGTGTTTGGGAAGTACCACTGTTGGCTATGGCAAGGCATTGGAGGAGGAATGTGTTCTTAATTATTTCAGTTGGATGGGTCATTAGTTTCATCTTCTTTGCCGTAGGTGTCTGTGGCATCCCTCCGTTCAGCCCCCAGTGGCTTTCCAGAAGAATTGCAGGAGGGGAAGAAGCCTGCCCCCACTGTTGGCCGTGGCAGGTGGGTTTGAGGTTTCTAGGCACTCACCAGTGTGGAGGTGCCGTCATCAACCCAGTTTGGATTCTGACTGCAGCCCACTGTGTGCAACTGTGAGTGAAAGTGATGTTAGTTTACTGATGTATTTATAGACCATACCTAGGACATAAATACATCGTCTAACTACTAAAACCATCCAGACTAATTCTAAAGCAAGAATCTTCCTTTCAGTGTTTCTTTTGCCTAACCATCTAGCCTCTAAATGATGTTAATGAGGAAAAACCTAATCAGATCTTGAAATTGCTCATCCCTTTTGTGGGCATCTCTGATTGTTATGTTGAGCCCAAGACTAAACTTATTGGTATAAATTTACTGTAGTTCCAGAAAACAAGAACTATGTCTACTTCTTCTTTCACATAACAGTCCTTTCTATATTTGAAGACCCCTTGCACTTGAACTTAATCTATAAGCTAAATGCTCATCATTCTATTGTTTGTCAGTAATTCCAGATGCTTCACCACGCAGTACACCTTCCCCTGGGGAGGTTTAGTTTTGTTGCTTTTAAAATATGGTCACAACAATGTAGAGCCCTGGACTACTAGTGAACTAAAATTTTGGTTAACTTTTTCAATGTTTTAAAATTGTGAGCTATGCCATGATATGAAAGGATGTACGTAATATATATGTAGTCTAAAGAATAGTTAGTAAATGTACACTGATGTCCCCCTTACCTAGTGTAGGAGGGATCTTTAAGCCTACCTTTCAAGACTCCTTAGTGCCCCTCCACAGGGTAAACACTATGTTAAATTTGATATTCATAATTTCCTTGCTCTTTTTTTTTTTTGCTTTATCATCTATGAATCCTTAAAAACAGTTTGGTTTTTCTTGGTTTTGATATTAATGTAAAAGATTTGTAGTTTGTATTCTTCTCTGACTTGTTTTTATTCTCATAACATGTTATACAGATTAAGCCATGTGGGTGTGTGTAACTTTAATTTATTTTCAGTCCAGACTAAGTCAATCATTTGTATGTAGATTCTGGACACCATATTTTTAAGTACTCCCCAGATGATTCCAACACAGCCAAGGTCAAGAGCCATTCCCTGTCTCTCTGATCCCGTCTTGACCTCTCCCCTGCTTGTTCACGGTGGTCCAGTCCCGTTCCTCAAACACACTCTGCTTGTTTCTGTTTCAAGGTCGTTGTAGTGGCTGTTCCCTCTGCCGTTCAGGATACCACATTATGTTTAGTTGTCTTGTCTCCTTGGGCTCCTCTTGGCTGTAAGTTTCATAGACTCTCCTTGTTTTTGATGACCTTGACAGTTTTTAGGAGTATTCATCTGCTATTTTGTAGAATGTCCCTCCATTTGAGTTTGTCTGATTTTTTCCCTCATGGTTTTACTAGGATTATGGATTTGGGGGAGGAAGACCACAGAGGTTATGTGCCATTCTTATCACATCATATCAAGGGTACATGCTATCAACATGACCTACCACTGATGATGTTAACCTTGATCGCTGGCGGAGGTAGAGTTTGCCAGGTATCTCCACTGTAAAGTCGTATTTTCCCCCTTTCCATACTTACTCTTTGGAAGCAAGTCACTAAGGGTAGCCCACACTCAAGGGTTTGGGCGTTAAGTTCCACCTCCTTAAGCAAGGATTATTTACATAAATTATTTGAAATTCTTCTGTATGGGAGGCTTGTCTCTTCTCCTTTTATTAAATCATTTCTTTGTATCAATATGGACTCAGGGATATTTATTTTCTACATACTATGTATTTATTCTCTTGCTCAACTTGTTCCAGCTTTGACCATTGTGAGCACTTTCAGTGTGGCTTCTTGTCTTTTTTTTTTAATTTTTTTTAAAGAAGATTAGCTCTAAGCTAACATCTGCTACCAATCCTCCTCTTTTTGCTAAGGAAAACTGGCCCTGAGCTACCATCCATGCCCATCTTCCTCTACTTTATATGTGGGATGCCTGCCACAGCATGGCTTGACAGGCAGCGTGTAGGTCCGCACCCGGGATCTGAATCAGCAAACCCTGAGCTGCCGAAGCAGAATGTGCAAACTTAACCGCTGTGCCACTGGGTCAGCCCCTGGCTTCTTGTCTTTTTGACATGCTCCCATCCTTTTGTGACATTGCAAGATGCTCCAGGTTCGTCTTATACATTCCCTCCTCAGTCTTAGAATCAGCCACTTCTCCAGTGAGCCCTGG
Organism: Equus quagga; assembly: GCF_021613505.1. Taxonomy (NCBI): domain Eukaryota; kingdom Metazoa; phylum Chordata; class Mammalia; order Perissodactyla; family Equidae; genus Equus; species Equus quagga. Next base: position 31,126,327 of record NC_060267.1, read on the forward strand.
TTCATTTTATTGGAAAATGGTATGAAAAATCAAGGTCTGGGTGCTGGGTATACTAGTTGCTACTAGGGTGTTCTTGCTTCTAGGCTGTCTTAGCTGACAGCTAGAAAATATAGGTGTGCATACTAACCCATTTATATAAGCATATTTATCTATTTGTATGTATTTTAAGCTACACATGAGTTCGTGTGGATATTTCCAACTCAATCCAGTATGACATTGTTCATTCTAGCCACCCTCTCTTGGAGAAGTCCATTTTATAAGAATTCTATCAATGTGCATTTTTAAGTACCATGGAAAATAAGCCTCAATAGTAGCTGACTAATTAGTGAAAATTAATGTATTGGAAAATAAAAATATTAATATTGATGCCAGAGTTGCAGAAGAAGCTTTGGCAGACTCTCTTGTCAAATAGTATAGTCTATTCTTGAATTTATGTGATGGGCCATGATGCCTTGCAGCGAAATATAGACCATACCAAAACTTTTCTTCACAAGGTGGAATATTCAACTTGATGAGTCAATTGAGATGAATTAAACACAGCTGTAAATGTTTATGAGCCCTTGAAGTTAACCACAAGAAGAATTTGTATATAATTTCATCAGTGACTCTTCTTGATTTCTTTAAAGATTTTTCCCTAATAGTAATGATTGTGGAAAAAGGCATTTAAAGAAAGTTATCAAGTAAAATCTAAACTACTCTCTCTATTTCACTGATCTGTTCCTCCTCTCTGGAGGTAATCAATATTAAGAATGCTTTAATTGTCTGATCAGATAGCGACCACCAAGATCCACATTCTGCAGCCTTGGGACTTTCCTCGGCTTATGCATGTGCCCTGGCACCCAGGAGTTGGCTGAAAGGATCTTTTGCCTTATTACCATAGTAAAAATCACACCCAGGGGTGGAGAGCTAGCATGCTAATGATACATGTGACACATGTAGTGACATGCTGCCAGACAGTGCAGGCACAAACACAACTCCACCTCTACATGCCATGAGGGAAGATGCATCCTCTGCCACAGCCTGATAGTGTGGTTGTTCAGGGAGCCACTTGCCTCTCTCTCTCCCTTCTTCTACTTTTCACAACTGGCTCCCTTGTGCACAAGCTGGTAAACTTTCTAACTCCTCACTCCTGCTCGTTATCTCTCTTGATTTCTATCCTGGGTGATGACAAGAACCCAGGGCACCAGTAACAATCCCACTATTGGAAAAATCTCAGGCTTCATTGCCTCACAGTGGATGGTGCTTTATCATGTGATTTTTTTCACAGTGTTCTCTACCAAATTAAAATAAAGGATATTGGAGGACGGTGCATATAAAACTTCACTAGAAATCGTGATCTACATTATCAAGTGTACCATGATTTTTATTACTTGATTGTGTTATGGGCACTATCCCCTATAGAAAGAAGTCGAGGGGCTTTAAGAAATGTTTCTTTACTACCTAGTAATAATTTAGAGGGTGACTTTGAGAATAAAGTTTAATCCTTCCATTAGAGTTGATGGCAGATAATAACAATGATAATGGCTACCATTATGAATCATTCCATCTGTAAGGTACTTGCCAATCACTTTGCTTGAGTTAGCTCTCCTAATAAAGGCATACTGAAACCCATGAATAAGCCAGACTCATCATGCAAGGAATTGAAATGAGCATGGTTATGATTAGAGAGAAGATGCCTATGTGTAATTACGGAACTTCTCCTTTGAATAAAGTGTGTTGAAAAATCATTTCAATAACTTTACTTTTCTTGAAGAAACAGTTTTGAAAAATGAAAAATTAATCTCCAAGCTAAAGTGGCAGTATATTTGTGGCAATTGAGGGCCTCTTTCCTTGGATATTTTTTCAGCTGGAGATCTTGATGGCAAATTAATGGATATTGATTCAAGTTTTTAAACGTCTTTTTGAAGTACGTCAAAAGTGTGCAAATCTTAAGTATACAGTTAGAGGAATTTTCACAAAATGAACAGTCATGTAACCACCTAGATCAAGAAAAAAATATTGCTGACACTCAGCAGCTGCCCTCAGGCCTCTTCCAACCATCATTCCCCTCAAAGGAATCAGTGCCCTTATTTCTAACACTATAGGTGAATTTTACCTATCTTTGAACTGATAAATTTTTTTTAACCTCAGTTTCACCAATCCTGGTGATTGATAAAAGATGACAGTTTGAGATATATTCCTGTAATATAATGTTTGGCTATTTTTAACAGTAAAGCATAGACTAGAAGCTACCTCATTATGAAAGTAATTTGTTTTCACATGTTCTTATATCACTGTGAAATTAAAATAAGCTCTAATTATTCTTTTTTTCCTTCTCAACTTAAAAACAGCCTTTGGTGATATTTGATAAGGGCTCCAAAGACATTTTACCAAAAGAAGGGGGCAAGATACACAATTAAGAACTTCTCCCTAGGTAGATCAGGTGGTGTGATGTGCCTTCCCAGGTAGGAGATTACACAAAGGCACCAGGGTGGCACCTGGCTGAACTGAACAGTGCATTTTGTTAGAGCCAGACAGGGTTAGACCAAATGGTGAAAAATATGTTTGGTTTTTTTGCTGAGGAACATTCTCCCTGAGCTAACATCTGTTGCCACTCTTATTTTTGCTTGAGGAAGATTAGCCTTGAGCTAACATCTGTGCCAGTCTTCCTCTATTTTGTATGTAGGTCACCACCACAGCATGGCTGCTGATGAGTGGTATAGATCCACACCTGGGAACTGAACCCGGGCTGCCAAAGCAAAGCACACTGAACTTAACCACTAGACCATGGGGCCAGCCCCCAAAAATGTGTTTTCATGTCAACTTTTGCTTGTTCTTTCTCCAGAAAAAATAATCCACTTTTCTGGACCGTTGTTGCTGGGGACCGTGACAGAACCCTGAAAGAATCAACTGAGCAAGTGAGAAATGTTTTTAAAGATCATCTGCCTGTACTCTGAGTGTTGTCGCATCCCAGGGAATACCTTTAGCTAAAATATATAATAATGTATTAATCTCCTGGTGCCCCCTTACACTTTATCATATAATACCAACATTTAAAGATACCATTTGAGATCACATTTTAATGTGAGAATTAGGTGAGTTTGCTCAGGAAATACAAATTCAGGTCCATGTACCCAAGTACACATAATCTGTTTTCTCCAGGACTTCCACTCTTCAGAAAGTGGTCCTTGGCCTCCTGCAAATAATAAACATAGATTGCCCTTTAAAATTTAAAATTTAAAATAAAACCTCAGTCATCTTCATGGCTGAGGTGTGGAAATGTAGAGATTTAAGATTATTTTGGACGATTATGCAAGGAAGTAGTTTGACTCATTGGCTTTATCTTGTAATTCGATTGCTTGGCAATGATACAGGTGAGACGTGTAAAGGACATCATGGTCCATGAAGACTTTGATAGACTGACCTATGACTCTGACATCTTCCTTATACAACTGAGCTCTCCCCTGGAGTTCAACTCCATGGTGGGACCAGTATGTCTCCCACACAGTGTGGAGCCTCTGCTTTCCTCTGAGATCTGTGCTGTGACTGGATGGGGATGCATTAGTGAAGGTAAACACTTTACTTTTGTGCAAACAATACTGCTGGTTGATATTTTGGAGAATATGTCATGGAAATGATATCAAGCATTATCTGCTTTAGCCCTTCTTCCTTCTGAGAGATAGAAACCATGTTTTATTTAGCTGTAATAGCTCATCAAATTACAGAAGGGGCTATTTAATATTTTTCCATCAGGGTGACTTAATTATAGGTAGGCTAGATCTATAAAGGGCCAGATAATGTTTCTTAGGCCTTGTAGGCCATATAGTCTATCTCACAACTATTCAACTCTGCCATTGTAGTGCAAAGCAGCCATAGACATTATGTAACAGAATGAATGTGGCTGTGTTCCAAAAGAACTTCATTCATGAAACTGAAATTTTATAAAATATTCTTGTGCCATGAAATATTATTCTTCTTTGGATTTTCTTTTCAACCATTTAAAAATGTACAAGCCATTATTAGTTCATGGATTGTACTAAATAGGTCCAAAGATGGGACGGTGGGGCTGGCATGGAATTGGCCCACTGGCTGGGCTTTGCTGAGCCCTGGGCTAGAGGATAGAGTTCTTAAAGCCATGGCAAAGCATTGAAAGATCTGAATGGGCTGATGTTTGGTTTTTGCTCTTTTTCACTGTGTAAATAATTTTCTTTTATATTTTCCTTCTGTTTATGTCTCATTTATTTAGAATCTGTGAGCTTGAGGGAGAGGGGAATTTATCTTTGACTGTGTTCAGTGTTTATGTTCCTGGTTTACTGTGCTACCTGCAGCCAAATTGCATATTCCTAAAATCTTTACAACCACCATATGAGGAGATTTTATCCCCCTATTTTGTGAATGAGGAGATTATGGCCCCCTAATTTAAGTATTTTGCTAAGATCCCATGGCTAATAAATATCACAGCTAGGATTTAAAATCAGCGTGGCTTCTCTGATAATCCTTGAGTGGCTTTTTGTTACATTCCCAATAAAGTCTGGACTCCTAGCCTGACTTTGAAAGCTGTATGCGATTTGGCCTCCACATAACTCTCCAACCTCATTTCCTCCTGTTGTCCTCTTGTTGGCTAACCTTCAGGCATCATGGTCTTTGTTCTTCCTCTTGAACACCAAACTTGTTCTGCTTTCTCAGGCTCTGTACTTTATTTCCTTCCACGTGGAATGTTCTTATTCTAGTCCTCTCACAGCTGCCCCCTCCTCATTCCATTCTCAGATCAAATCTTCTCAGACCACTTTGCTGCAGCCGGACTGTCCTTCCATCACTTTCTGCACTACCCAGTTTTATCATCTCATTGCACGTACACGTACTTGACGTAATTTTATATAATAATGTCCTACATCTCACCCATTAGAGTGGGGGCCTCTGGGAGGCAGATCTCCACCTAATTTACCACTCTCTCCCTGAGGGTAGAAGTCTACTTAGAATAAATACTCAGTAAACATTTATTGACGGATTGGCTTCAAGGCCCTTGTTCTCTAACACCTTCAACCTTCACCAACTCCATGACCACCAGACAACTGAGAGGTGGTTGCAGTCTTACAAAAGGTGAACTCATCCTTTCAATCTCGGAGAGAAGAGGAGTTCTTGATTTTGAGACATAGGAAGCAACACTGATGGGGATAGTCCCTGAAAAGGGGATTTTATTTTATTTTATTTATTTATTTTGAGGAAGATTAGCCCTGAGCTAACATCTGCTGCCAATCTTCCTCTTTTTGCTGAGGAAGACTGGCCCTGAGCTAACATCCATGCCCATCCTCCTCTACTTTATATATGGGACGCCTACCACAGCATGGCTTGCCAAGCAGTGCTATGTCCGCACCTGGGATTCGAACTGGCGAAGCCCGGGCCGCCAAAGCGGAACGTGTGAACTCAACCACTGTGCCACCACGGCGGCCCCAAGAGGATTTTAAATACATTAAATTATTTATGTATTAGATTAATACATTAAAAAGAGGACAAGATTTAAAGTCCGACCCAGGCTTGAGTCCTGGTTCTGTCCCATAGGTGCTGGGAGATCACATTTTCAGAGCTCTGACTTTTCATGCCTGAGATCAGTGTGAGAGCCCACCTCACAGTGTTGTTGTAAGTCTTATTAGGCTGGAGTAAAGGACTTTATAAATATTAAGGTACTATATAAGTGTAAAGTAATTTTTATTAATTTTTTCAAAAAGATACAGGGCTATAAAATACTAAATTTATCTTTTTTAATTAGTCATAAGTCTAAAGTGATAGAATAAGTCATGCAAAATACATGTTAACATAGGCCTGCCTGAGGGTCAGGTAGGAGGAGAAATTCTTCAATGTTCATCATTAGTGTCATCTTAAATCAGTGTTGAGATTTAGGCCTCAGTGATAATAGAGGACAGAGGAATATGATTTTGGTTTATATTAGGAAATCATATAAACATATTGTTATTACATACTTATATATTTACATAAAATATTTATGTGTTTAAATGTATAACCATATATATTTCTAATAATATGTCATGTATAATACCAATTCATATCTTGCTGAGTTTCTCTTTCTGAATTCTTATGTAGCAATATTTGAAACACTAACATTTAAATCAGAAATAAGCTAGGAAAGAAGTGTTTCTGGTCCTGTTCTCCTGCCGATGGACTTCCTTTACAAAGATGCCACATCTGGAAATGAAGATATCCTACATAAGACACTTGTAATTTTTGGTTCAGTATTCTACATCAGCTTAGACAAAACCGAAGGATTGCAATTATATTGGTGCAAAGCAAGTCTGAACTTAAATACATTCCCTTAACATCACTTGGTCCCTGCTTTGTTATCAAGCTCTCTTTCTGAATCTGTTTCTTAATTAGGTGGAGGCCTAGCCAGTCGCTTACAGCAGATTCAAGTGCCCGTGTTAGAGAGACAGGTCTGCAAACGCACTTACTATTCTGCTCACCCAGGAGGGATCACAGAGAAGATGATCTGTGCTGGCTTTGCAGCGTCTGGAGGGAAAGATTTCTGTCAGGTGAGAGGATTCTGATTTTGCAGAGGAAGATGAGAAAGTTGTCATCTACTGGAGATTCTCTTTAGACAGGAGGAAACCACTCTCAAAGCCAGACAACCTCCGTAGCCTGTGCCTCTCAGCATCACACCACCCTACCCCTACGTGAAGGCCAGTAGGACAACAGAAACAGTGAGTTACTTAATCCAAACTTGCTGAGATGGTGGAGAGGGGGCAGAAGCATCCATACAGCCAGGGCAACTTGGGTGCATAGAGGAGCCCATGAGGAGGTAGGAGATGGCAACACCAGTAAATTGGCCTGCAGGTGGGAAGATGTGTTCAGATATATTTAAGGCTTTGGGTAAAGGGGAATGAGCAAGTAAGGATTCTAAATTAGTGTAGCCTACTTATGACTTGAGTTTTGTTGTTTTAAACTGTTTATCTCCTGTGTACTCACACTTAATTTTCCTCCACAGGAATAATTTTTAAAATAAAATTATCACAAAGAAGAAGATGAAAAATTTTGAAAAAAAATGGTTTTCATATGCAGTGAAAAATAAATCACAAAACAATAGTTTAATTTCAGTGTTCCTATAGAGGCACAATGCAGTACCAAAAAGGGTTTCTAACAGTCTGCAGCCCACCTTTAATGTAGTCTGGATTTGAGGCAGCCCATGTAGAGGAAAGTTTGGGTCTGAGAGCAGACAAACTTCTCCAGATTTATCATTTCGTACTGGTCTAGAGTAGAGAGGGAAGAAAGAATGAATTTCTAGTCTTTGCAGCTTTTTGATAGTTTTTACCCCAACTCAGTTAAGGAACATGAACCAATGGATGTCATCTCTACGTGGAGAAGACTGGGCATTAATCTGGGTAGAAGTCTTTCCATGTGAAAATATGAAGAGAGAAGGAAAGAGGTCCCCTCTTAATAAAGAGGTCCCCTGAGTATAAATTTATTGTAGTTTAACCCTTTCATGGCGTCAGGCACTGCTCAAATTTGTTTTATTTTACATATCTTGATTTGCATTCCCCAGAAGCAGACCCTGAGACAAGGATGCAAGTGCAGTGGTCTGTGAAGCAAGTGCAGGTGTCACTGGCAGCACAGTGAAGATGTGGGATAGGGATGGGAAGGCAGCCAATCTAGAGTGTGCTGTTAAGGCAGCTACCACAGGGAGGGACTGCCCTTAATCCTGCAGTGATGCAAAATACACGCAGCATATTTGTCCCATCTGAGGGATGAGGGAGCTGGAATATTGATACACCAGTTCTCCAGAGTCATAGCTTCAGGGCTGCAGGCGGGGCACCTCCCACACTTCTGGCCCAACTCCTGGGCAGGTGGGGTAGAGGGAGGAAAGCCCTTAGGTGCAGAGGTAGGATGTGGACCGCAAGATCTGAGGAAGGTGGGAATGGCACTCACATTGTCTGCTAGAGGACATAAATGTTCTATTATAAACACCAGTAGAAAAGTACTCTGAACTGATGTGTTCATTCTTCCCCTTTTGAGGGATGGTTTTTCTTCTCGCTTTGAATCAAGAAACTCACAAATACCTCTGTCTCTGTCATATTTGACAGCATCTAACATTAAGGGAAGACCTTAATTTGTATCAAGAGAGCAAAGAAGAACTACAGGGGGATGAGGTCCGTGTCAGAGGTGACCCAAATATCGTGATCTTGGTTGTCACCTATTCTTATTTCAGCTGCATCCAGCTGTCCCTTTGGCTGCAGCATGACCAAATTTATAGTCAGTACAAGGGAAGCAAAATAGGAGTTGAGATTCTGAGTAATAAATGTGGCTAGCTTTCTTCTACAAAGAACACTGAATTACTAAAAGGTGACTTATGAAACTTGCTTAGATAAAATGGACTCTCATATTTCTATCAGGTAATTGAGTTTTCCCTTCCTGTGAATGCTCAGAGGTAATGGACCTGCTAATGTAATTTCTCATCCGAGAAGGTGAAAATCAGAATGTTGGACTGCAGAGATGTGGGAGTTTCAGATATGCAATGTAGAATCCTGTGATTCTTTGCTCACAACAAATTTTAGACTTTAGATTTTTTTAAAATTTCAAGTTCTTTGACCTACAATGTGAACTCTATCTTCACAGTGATATATTTCCCGTTCTGCTGACTTTTCCAATCTACTTCATACTTCTCTCCTCTTGCTTACTATATTTCAGCCACACTGAGTGCCTCCTGACCTCTCACTTCATCATATCCTTGCCTAACTTGGGGCCTTTGCCCACATGTCAATTCTGCATAAAATGCTATTCCTCCAGGTTTTTGAAAATCTAGCTCCTTCTCATCCTTCATCCATCAGCTCAAATGTTATTGAAACTACACACACATACATGTGCATGTAAGTACACTCACACCTACCTTTATTCTCTACTTTTCACTCTGAATATTTCCTTTATAGAGATTATCACCATCTATACTCTTTCTCAGAGTTCCTAGCTCATGGTAGGCACTGAATAATTTTCAAAGTAATTAATAGGTACAATTTGTTTATTGAATATTTACCATATGCTAGGCTCTGTGGTAAACACAGGCAATAAAAGATAAATTAGACAAGCTCTTTCACTGTTGTGGAATGTTTGTAATTGCCTGGAAAATTCTATATTGGCTATGTTGTTGCTGAATGAATGATTGATTTTAAAAAACTCGGAAAACCTGATTTGATACATCAGACCATTTTCAAACTCTAAGAGGGTCTTAAATATAATCTTATTTTATGTGGAAAGAAATTCAGCCCAGAGAAAGTGTTAATTGTTCTATATTACAGGCTAGGAAATCTATCTCCTTACTCCAAATTGAGGATTTCTTCTGAGAAATTCCTCATTTAAAATAAACAGCAATATCAAATATGTCATCAGCTCAGTTTATTTTTTAGGAAGACAATTAAATTTAGGGTTTAGTTTGGTCCTAAATACATTTGTGCAAAAAAAAAAAAAAAAGGCCTGATTAAAAATCAGAAAGGCTACCTTAAAAAAATTGCAAATCCTATGTTGTAAGGTTTGGGTTTTTTCAGTTTTGAGATATAATTGACATATGACATTGTGTAAGTTTAAGATAAACAATGTGATGATTTGATACACTTATATATTGTGAAATGCTTTCCACAGTGGGGATTAGTAAACACCTCCATCACCTCACATAATTACTATTTCTTTCTTGTGCTGAGAACATTTAAGATCTACTCTCTAAGCAACTTTCAAGTATATAGTGCAGTATTGTTAACTATAGTCACCATGCTATACATTAGATCCCCAGAACCTGTTAATCTCATAACTGGAAGTTTGTGCCCTTTGAGCAGCATCTCTTCATTTTCCCCATCGCCCAACCCTGGTAACCATCATTCTGCTCTCTGTTTCTGTGAGTTTAGCTTATTTATATTCCACGAATAAGTGATATACAGTATTTGTCTTTCTCAGTCTGACTTTGTACTTAGCATAATAACCTCAAGAACCATCTATGTTGTCACAAATGGCAAGATTTCCTTCTTTCTCATGGCTGAATAATATTCCATTTTGTATATATACCACCAGTTCTTTATCCATTCATACTTTGATGGAAAAATAGATTGTTTCCATATCTTGGCTCTTGTGAGTAAAAGCTGCAATAAATATGGAGGTGCAGATACCTCTTCTATATCCTGTTTTGATTACCTTTGGCTATATACCTAGAAGTGGAATTGTTGGATCATACGGTCATCCTATTTTTAATTTTTTGAGGAAGCTCCATATTATTTTCCATAGTGGCATACCAATTTATATTCCCACCAACAACAGTGCAAAGGGTTCTTCCCTTTCTCCACATCTTTGCCAACACCTTTTATCTCTCATCTGTTTTTTCGGGTTTTTTTAGATTTTACTTTTCCTTTTTCTCCCCAAAGCCCCAGAGTACATAGCTGTATATTTTAGTTGTGGGTCCTTCTAGTTTTGGCATGTGGGATGCTACCTCAGCATGGCTTGATGAGTGGTGCTAGGTCCATGCCTATGATTCAAACCCACAAAACCCTGGGCTGCCGAAGCAGAGCATGCAAACTTAACCACTGGGCCACGGGGCTGACCCCTATCTCTTGTTTTTTTGATGACAGCCATTCTAACAGGTGTGAGGTGATATCTCATTGTAGTTTTGATTTGTAATTCCCTGATGATTAGCGATGTTGAGCACTTTTCATGTACCTGTTAGCCAGCTGTATGTCTCCTTTGGAAAAATGTCTATTCAGATCATCTACTCATTTTCAAGTTGTGTTGTTTTTTGTTATTGAGTTGTATGAATTCTTTTAATATATTAGATATTAGCCCCTTGTCAGATACATGGTTTGCAAATATTTTCTCCCATTCCATAGGTTGCCTTTTCATTTTGTTGATTGTTTCTTCTGATGTGTGGAAGAATTTTAGTTTAATGTAGTCCTACTTACTGATTTTTGCTTTTGTTGCTTGTGCTTTTGGTTTCATATCCAAAAAATTGTTGCCAAGACCACTATCAAAGATCTTTTCCTGTATGTTTTCTTCTAGGAGTTCCATGGTTTGGGGACTTACGTTTAAGTCTTTAATCCATTTCAAGTTAATTTTTGTGAATGGTGTAAGACAGGGGTCCAATTTCATTCTTCTACATGTTATCCAGTTTTCCCAACACTGTTTATTGAAGAGACTATGTTTTCCCCATTGAGTATAGATGGTCCCAAAATTACAATGGTTCAACTTACGATTTTTTTACTTTAAGATGGTCCAAAAGCAATATGCATTCAGTAGAAATTGTACTTCAAATTTTGAATTCTGATCTTTTCCCGGGATAGTTATATATGGTACGATACTCTCTCATTATGCTGGGCAGCAGCAGCAAGCCACAGCACCCAGTCAGCCACGTGATCATGAGGGTAAACAACCTATACACTTAGAACCATTCTGTACCCATGCAACCATTCTGTTTTTCACTTTCTGTTTTTTTTTCAGTATTTAATAATTACATGAGATATTCAACACTTCATTATAAAATAAGCTTTGTCTAAGATGATTTTGCCCAACTGTAGGCTAATGCAAGTATTCTGAACGTGTTTAAGGTAGGCTAGGCTAAATAATGATGGTCAGTAGGTTGGGCATATTGAATGCATTTTCGATTTATGATATTTTATACTTATGATGGGTTTATCAGAATGTAAGCTCACCATAAGTCAATGAAGATCTGTATTCTTTGCTCCCTTCTCAAATATTAGTTGGCTGTATATGTGAGGGTTTTTTTCTGGGCTCATGATTCCGTCCCATTGGTCTATGTGTTTATTTTTATGTCAGTACAACACTGTGTTGATTACTATAAATTTGTAATGTATTTTGAAATCAGGAATTGTGGTGCTTCTGACTTTGTTCTTTCTCAGGAATGCTTTAGCTATTTGGGGTCTTTTGTGGTTCCATATGAATTTTATGATTGTTTTTCTATTTCTGTGAAAATTACCATTGGAATTTTGATTATGGACTGCATTGAATCTATAGATGGCTTTGAGTAGTATGGACATTTTAACAATATTAACTCTTCCAATCCATCAACATGTGTTGTCTTTCCATTTATTTGTGTTGTTTTCAATTTCTTTCATCAAAGTCTTATAGTTTTCAATGTAGAGGTCTTTTGCCTCCTTGGTTAAATTTATTCCTAAGTATTTTATTCTTCTTGAGGCTGTTGTACATGGGATTGTTTTATTTATTTTTTTATATATATTTCATTGTTAATATATAGAGGCACAACTGATTTCTGTGCGTTCATTTTGTACCCTAAAATTTTACTGTATTCATTGATTAGTTCTAACAGTTTTTTGGTGGAGTCTTTAGGATTTTCTGTATATAAGATCATATCATCTGCAAATACAGTTTTACTTCTTCCTCTCTGATTTGGATGCCTTTTATTTCCTTTTCTTGCCTGATTGCTCTAGCTAGTACTTCCAGTACTATATTGAATGGAAATGGTGAGAGTGCACACCCTTTTCTTTTTCCTGATCTTAGAGGAAAAGCTTTCAACCTTTCACTGTTGAGTATGATGTTAGCTGTGGATTTGTTATATAAGGACTTAATTATGTTGAGATATGTTCCATCTATGCTCAATTTGTTGAGAATTTTTGTCATGAAAGGATGTTACATTTTGTCAAATGCTTTTTCTGTTCTATTGGGATGATATGATTTTTAACTTTCATTCTATTAATGTGGTGTATCACATGTATTGATTTGCATATGTTGGACCATCCTTTATCACTGGAATAAATCCCACTTGATCATGGTGCATGATCCTTTTTCTTTTTTTAAAGATTTTATTTTTTTCCTTTTTCTCCCCAAAGCCCCACAGTACATAGTTGTATATTCTTTGTTGTGGGTCCTTCTAGCTGTGGCATGTGGGACCCTGCCTCAGCATGGTTTGATGAGCAGTGCCATGTCCGCGCCCAGGATTCGAACCAATGAAACACTGGGCTGCCTGCAATGGAGCGTGCGAACTTAACCACTTGGCCACGGGGCCAGCCCCCTGCATGATCCTTTTAATATGCTTTTGAATTCAGTTTGCCAGTATTTTATTGTGGATTTTTGCATCTATGTTCATCAGAGATATTGGCCTGTGGTTTTCTTTTCTTGTATTGTCCTTATCTTGCTTTGGTATCAGGGTAATGCTAGTCTTGTAAAGTTAGTTTTGGAGTGTTCCCTCCTCTGTAATTTTTTGGAGTGTTTGAAAAGGATTGCAGTTAATTCTCTTTTAAATGTTTAGTAGAATTCACTAGTGAAGGCTTCTTGTCCTGGGCTTTTCTTTTCTTTTTTTTTTCCCTCAAAGATTGGCGCCTGGGCTAACAACTGTTGCCAATCTTCTTCTTTTTTTTTTTTCCTGCTTTTCTTTCCTCCCCTAATCCCCCCCGTACATAGTTGTATACTTTAATTGTGGGTCCTTCTAGTTGTGGCATGTGGGAGGCCGACTCGACATGGCCTAACGAGCGGTGCCATGTCTGTGCCCAGGATCTGAACCCTGGGCTGCAGAAGCAGAGCGTGCAAACTTAACCACTCGACCACGGGGCCGGCCCCATGTCCTGGACTTTTCTTTGTTGATGTTTTTGATTACTGATTCAATCTCCTTACTTGTATTGATCTGTTCAGGTTTTCTATTTCCTTATGTCTTGATAGTTTGTATGTTTCTAGAAATTTAGTCTTGATAGTCTCGATAGTTTGTATGTTTCTAGAAATTTATCTATTTCTTCTAGGTTATCCAATTTTTAGGTGTATAATTGTCCATAGTAGTCTCTTATGATCCTTTGTATTTCTGTGAGATCAGTTGTAATGTCTCCTCTTTGATTTGTGATTTTACTTATTTGAGCCTACCTGTTCTAAGGTATACAAATAGACAAAGAATAATTTTTTTTTAAATTAAAGAAATGTGCTATGAATACGTTATTGGTTATTCCTGTTCCAAAACTGAAAGCAAGAGCTCTGATTAAAGCAATTTTCTAGAACACATTTTCTTGATGTTTCAGGGAGACTCTGGTGGGCCATTAGTATGTAGACATGAAAAAGGTCCCTTTGTCCTCTATGGCATCGTCAGCTGGGGAGCCAGCTGTGCCCAGCCAAGGAAGCCAGGTGTATTTGCCAGGGTGAGTGTCTTCTTGGACTGGATCCAATCCAAAATCAAAGGTAAATATTTTTCAGATACTATGGAAACAATGCCTCTTTCTTTAAGTGGGTTTGGGAGAGTTGAGTGTGATAGAAATCAGCATTATGAAAGCAAAGACCATAAAGTAGTATTTCATTTATCTTAGTTTCTAAGCACATTAAAATTCAGTAAGACTAAGTTCTCCCTTGGGCAGAGTTTGGATAAAACTCGCTTTTCCTGAGGCTGTTTTAATCCTATATTTGCATTCTCTTTTGACAAAAGCTGCTTTGGTACAGACTACATTTTGTTCTCAGGCTTTTATCTACTTATTTTTAACATGTTCTCTCCAGGTACAGGTCCTGCTTCACTTCAGATAGATAATGAAAGTAAAACCCTAACAAGACAACAATTGCTACCATCCACACCTTCAACAGACAGTGCATCTAGGCCAGGTAATAGATATCCACGTTATCCCATTAATACAGCTAATAAGAACTTATCAAAAAGCACTGCATGTCTGGATCCACTAATTTTCTTTGGAGCACTATAAACTCTGTTTTCATTCTGGCTGGTAGTTTAAGCTGAAAGAAAGGAGAGTTATTATTGTGACTATCTGGGGATCTTTTCTGTCCCAAAAATACAGCTGTTACAGGTAAAAAAAAAAAAAAATCTTGTGGTTGTAAACAAGTGCTTCAATTTTGGAGAAGTGCATAGAATTATCCTGACCTCTGAGCTATTTATTCCTATATGAACAAAGATCCTTAGACTTTAAGGTATCTTGTGAGGTAAAGACTCTGGATATGAGATGACCAAGACCAGCATCAGAGTTAGTGTTTCTCTTAATTCTCCTACAATTGTCAGTGTCTGTTTGCGAATAGGATCTTGACTTCTAGTTAAAAGTGAGCAGCAACTGGAGAATTAGAAGTCGGTGATAGACTTGCAGGGAGATGAAAGTTCTATGATACCGTAAGTCTTGGTTTCCAAATCATCAGGATCTTTCCCTTTTCACTCATTTTTGCCTCACCTGCTCCCACATATACTCAACCCCAATAGAAAGCTAGGCAGAGGTAGAGGAAAATTGAAGAGGATGCACAAGAGAGGGAGAATTGCCGAGTGATGACCTTCAGTTGAAGAGAGGGGATGAGATCTAGTGCCTAGCTGGAGGGGTTGGTCTTGGATAGGAGCAAAGTGCAGTTCATCCATAGTTGCTGGATGGAAGGCAGAGTATTTAGGCACTGATGCAGGTACATGTGAGGATAGGAGCTTCCGGCAGTTCTCTTCTAATTGCTTCTATTTTCTCAGCAGATGAAACGGGGTTGTGAAGAGGGTTTGAGTATTTTAAGAAAAGAAGGTATGAAATACTTCTCTAAAAAAGTGACAAGGTGCACGGACTAGGAAAATGTAGTAGGATTCTTGGGCAGCATAAAAGCCTCTTAGATTAATGATCATGAATTTAGAAGGAGACTAATCAGTTAGCTTAGCTGTATGTTTTCGTTTGGAGACGCAGAGGAGTACCACATAGATGCAGAGCAGGTGGAGAGTAGATTCAGTGAGAGTGGGTTTTCCCAAGTATGTAAGAGTATAATGGAATTGAGTATGTGAAGAAGGGATTAAAATGATGGATCGTTGGAATTTAAGCTAGGAAAAGAGTGAAGCAAGGATGAAAGATGAGTTAGGGACAAAGAAAAGGTGCTAGGATAGATGAAGTACAAGTTTCAAAAGGTGGAAGGAGTGTTAAAGGAAGCTGAAAAGATAAAAGGTTGTGGTTGGAGAGAGTGGTGCTTGAAACTGAGATTATGAAAGGCTTAGAGTTATTGCTAACGACCACGTCTCTAGGGACTGGCTATTGGGATGATGGTTGATGTTGAGTGAAGGACAAGATCAGTGCAGTAAAGCTGAGAAATTGAGAAGCTTCAGGGATGGAATCATCATCTATATGGCTATTGAAATCAGCAAGATTTATGGCAGGAATAGTGTTAGAGAAAACGACTGCTAAGGAAGCTTCTAGGAATAAGGAGAAGTAACTCAGGGACCAGTTGTGGGTGGTATAGTCGGACAACAGTGAGTCAAAATGAAAGTCAAAGAGTGATATTTAGATTAAAAGTAAATCTGGAGTCAAGATTGCGATGGAGAGCAGACTTATGTCTAAGATCCTAAAACCTAATGATTTCAATGTTTGAGTTCAATGAACAATTTCAGTGAGTATCTAAGTAAGTTAATGCATATAGAGCACTTAGAATAGAGATGGTATGACCAATGCATAAGGGTTTATAGATGATGGTGGTCATGACCATCTAATGTAGTCTTTGAACTGTCGCATTAAGGCTATTAGAAAATGGACGTTATTAAAATGTAGAGAAGCTATTTCTCATTTGTATATACTCAGAAAAACTTATTCATGCCAGATAAAGTTTTACATATGAAAGGATATTGTTTTGTTTTAGTTCTATGACTATTCTATGAGATAGAATGTTAGGGCTATGCCTTATTTAATACCCACCCACTCCCACAGCTTGCTTTTTACACAAGGGAATTAATGAATCTTAGCAATAGTTTTTTTGAGATTGTTACCCCATTTAGAAAAAGCAGTGACTGGTTGGGAATTCCTTTTCCTGGCAGACTTGTCATGGAGGATTCACATGGAGAGGAAAAAAATTGAAGATTGGAAAAACATGTTGGGGCCAGACTCTGAAAGACCTTGCAAGCTGCTCTGCTTTAGTTGCTTTGAGCAAGGAAAGAATTTAATTCTTTTGTTTCATATACTACCACCAGAATAGAGGACATTGTGGGGAAGATTAGAGGCTGGGAAATCAGTTAGGTTACTATTAAATCAATGTAGACCTAATAAATATCAAAATTAGATCATAGTAGCCATATAAATGAAAAGGAGTATTTTCAAAGAACTAGACAATTAAGTAGGATCCAAATTCTTGTAGCATTTCATTTTCCTCTGCCACTCTTCATCTCTACTGTTCATAAAAGTATATTTACGTATGTTTCTCCTTGGTTAGATTATTAATTTCTCTATGGGAGAGAATATATAATAATATATGTATTAACTAATACTCATACATTAAAATGAGTTAATTTGAATATAGAGTATTTCAATGTGTAATTGCTCAGATTTTTGTCAACGGAATTGACATAGGGGAAGAGCAAAGAGTCAAGGATGTAATCTGAAGAAGGAGAAGCTGATTACAGGGTCAGAGGGCCAGAGAGCTACTGGCATCTGAAGCTCTGCAGATGCCCCTGCAGGTCCAAGTTGCCCTTGGACTTAAAAGCAAGCGGAAGAAGTGAGAGACATTCAGTTGTATTCAGCAAATTCTCCTTTTCTTGACCTCAGTCACAAATCCCATGTGTGTAATCATTTGTCCCAGCAAGATAAATGCTCACTCAAGTTAGTGAAGCTTTTAGGAACAGATCTTCAGTTACATCTTAAAGAAGGAACGAAATGAAAACATGCTGGACATAGCGAATGCAGTCCTCTGTGTGTTTTCTAAGAAATTTAAAAAATTCAGTTAAAAGTAATTTTAAATAATTATGATTTAAATTCTGCTCCTGCAATCTCATTTCAAGAAAATAGGACACATCGGATGGGGTGATCTCTTTCACCGAGGAACTTGTAACTGATAGCAATGAAGTTTTAATTTTCTTTTTGAAAGCCTAAATTTTTCAACTTTGTAATAGAACCTCATTTTTTTTTTGCGTTGTTTATGCTGGTCCACATATGTTTATGGTGTCCACGTGTTCTGAATTGCAGGCTGTTACTCTGAAGTGGAGCTGGAAGAACCCAGAGGCTTCTTTTCAACTCCAAGATATCCTCTGGATTATAGAGGAAAACTGGAATGTTCTTGGGTGCTCAGAGTTTCACCAAGTAGTATGGCAAAATTTACGGTTGAGTATCTGTCACTCCCTGGGTCTTATATGTGTCGAGATTCAGTTCTGACTATTTATGAAGAAAGCCACAGTGAGAGAAGGATGGCAGGTAATCTTACTGGCATTTCAACTTTGTGCTGGGAGCCTTTTCTGTAATAGGCAGTTCATGATCAAGAGAGAGTTTGACTTGGTAATAATATCACCAAATTATTGATTCACGTAATTTGTTGTTAGTGCCATTGAATTGATTCCGACTCCTAGTGATCCTGTGTACAGCAGAGCTGAATGCTGCCTGGTCCTTCTTTGCACTGGAGCTGCATCAAACAGTGCTAGGCTGCTCTTCATAGAGTTTTCCTTGCCAGTGTTTCTGGAAGTGGGCAGCCAGGTCCTTCGTCCTAGTCTGGAAACTCTGCTGGAACCTGTCCACCATGGGTGACCCTGCTGGTATTTGAATTACCAGTGGCATAGCTTTCAGCATTACAGCAACATGCAGCTGCTGCACTAAGACAACCGATAGATGAGTAGTGTGGTTTCTTGACTGGCAAACGAGCCTGGGCTGTGGCTGTGAGGGCACTGAAACTTAACCACTAGACCACCAGGCTGGCTTGATCCTGTAATAGGCATGCCTTTTTTTTTCTAGGTACACTTAATATATTCAAAATTCAAATTTAAAGAACAGGTATATGAAAGGTTGAGTGTGTGAGTTTGTATGTATGTGTATTCAGAAACAAAAAAAAGACAAGAGGACCAAACTTCTTTAAACATACCAGAACCATGCCAGAATGCCAGAAATGTGTATATGATAGAGGAGGAGTTAAGATGGTTAAAAATTGGGCTTGGGGGGAGTGGGTTGAATTTCAAAATAAAGCAAAATACATTAAAGGCTTTTAAAATGACAGAATGCAAAATATTTGCTAATACCAAGCCAGCTGTCATTTCATTTCATGTACGGGCAAATCAGTTTTTGTTCAACAAAACAAACTTGCCATCTCTTGTTTGTATAAGTGTAATACAGGTTTTTGGCTCTCAGTAAAGAGGGAGGTGGTGGGTAGGTGGGTATTGGAAGTAATTTTGTCGATGGGGACACCTGGAAGGAAAATAGTTTATGTATGTTATTGTGAGTGTGTGTGGTACACGCACATATGCACATGTTTGAATCAGGAATATATGGAGGCCAGGAAAATTGCTTTAAGGGTGGGATTATTTTCTTAGGATAAATTCTGAGAGATTAAATCATGGACTTAGAAGGCACAAATATTTATTTAAAGATTCTTTCTTTATAAATACTATCTCATTTAGCTACGGAAAAAAACTATGAACTGGCCTATCCACGGTGCACATTTTCCCCCTATGATCAGATCACCTCCCCCTTCTGCGTTGATTAAAACAGTTCAAGGTCTTTTCCTTGGCTCTGGAATAAAATCCACACTCCCTAGCCAGACCTTTCCCCTCCCTCTCCATCAGCTCACCACACTCCAGGCACTATCATTCTCACCTCGGGGCCGTGTCCATCTACTTCTCTCAGCTCCTGAAGGAGCTCTTTCTCATCTTTGCCCCTCCCTTCCCTCTAGTGTTGACGGTAATATCACCTTCTTCATGAGGACTGCTTTGATGGATGTAAACTGCACCACTGCCACCTCTGTACTTCTTGGCGGGCACCCTTTTCTTGGCACTTATCGTCTGCTGACGTATGATGGTTTTTTCACGTTTGCTTTGCCTGTGTCTCCCTGTTGAATGCGAGCTTCATGAGGACCGCAGCTTTTGTCTCTTCACTTCAAGAATTGCCAGTGCCTAGAACAGTGCCTGACACATAGAAGGCATTTAATAAATGAGTGAATGACTGAGAGGTCACCTCCTTAGAGAGGCCTTCTCAGTCTACGGTAGCATCATCCATTCCCTCCCATTGTCATTTTCTATCAGATGACACTGGTTATTTCATTTGTAGCCGCAGGCTGTATTTGAAACCATCTTCTTCATTTCCCTGACTGAAATGATAGCTTCAGGAGAACAGGGATCTTGCTGTTTTGTTCCCTCTGTATCTCCCCAAATTGGGATAATGCCTAGCGACTCAGAACTTTTTTTTTTTGCATGAGTGCTCACTACTAAATTACTCTTCAGGAACACTGGGTTAGTTTTCATGGCCGTTAGCTGTACATGAGACCTCTTTCACCACACCTGTAACCCAATAGCTCAATTCGATAGGCACTTTTACTTTTTTATCGTTAAGGGGTATAATTACTTTTTTCATAGTTAGCTATTTATATTTTTTATTTCTTCTCATTACCGCCCATTTTTAAATTTGAGTATTGTTCTTTTCACTGGTTTATAAGATCTTTATATATAACAATTTTTTTCTTTGTCAAAAGTTAAGTGCTTATTCATAAGATTGTCATTTGCCCTTAAATTTTGTTTACTATATGTTGATGTAAACATTTTTAAGTTTGTTGGTTTAAACCTACCCATACATATCTTTGATCTCCAATTTATCTCACTGCTTTTATTTTTAAAAATCCATTGCCCATTCTGAGGTCAGAAAAAAAATTTAATTAAAATGAAGCTTTAATCTTGTGGAAATGTATTTTCTCATATGGTAAAGTGACTTTATCCCTGCTTTTAAAAAAAAATTCCTTTCTCTCCAATTCATAGCATTATCTTTATCATATACTAGATTCTCATATAGAAAGAATGATTTTCTGGGAAAACTTGCCTTTTTCATTATTACCTGTTGAAAACCATGCTTGACTTTGTTGTGGATTGACTAGGGAACCCCTATAATTTTCCAACCTAGCATTTCTTTGATTTGAATTTGTCAGCTTGACCCTGCGAGATTGTTCTGTCACTTCAGATGACAGCTAGCAGAACTGCAGGATGTAATGGAAATATTACCCCTTACTCAAGTCGGATAGTATTTTTCTGTACTGTAAAGTGCTATCTTTTTCCCTGTGGGAGCCAGGAACTCATTCAAGAGCTGCATTCATCTCTACTTGCTACAAATAAATGTTTGATCATTCTTCGAATAGTATTTCAACATCATTTACCCTAATATGTTATGCCAACTAATGTTTTTTCTTCTTCTTGGATATAATCTCCTCCCCCCTTCCTCCCTACAAATGTCTGTGGAGTGCCTATTATGGGCCAGAGATTAACTCTTCTTGGTTGTGGGGATCCAGTAGAGAATATAGTGGACCAAAATATCCTTTCCCTTACCAAGCTTATATTCTACTGGGGAGAGGACACACAATAAGATAAAATAAAATATATAATATATTAGGTAGAAGAGCTATGGGGGAAAATGAAATGAGAAGGGAGAGGAAAAGTATCTGTGATGTAGGTACCGTATAATTGTATGTAGGATAACCAGCAAATGTCTTTCTGAGCAGGTGACATTTAAATAAATGTTATAGAGTGATACTGAATTATTTATTTATTTATTTATTTATTTATTTATTTATTTATTTATTTATTTATTTGCTGAGGAAGATTTGCCCTGAGTTAACATCTGTGCCAATCTTCCTCTATTTAGTATGTGGGTTGCCATCACAGCATGGCCACCAAGGAGCATAGGTCCACACCCAGGAACCGAACCTGGGCCGCCGAAGCAGAGTGAGCTGAACTTAACTACTAGGCCATGGGGCTAGCCCCTGATACTGAATTCTACTTTTTAAAAAATTTTTTTATTTTGGTCTAAATAGTTTATAAAATTTCTTTGTTTCTTGTCTTGTGTCTTTCAGACTACCAATTTGAGAAGGTAGTTTTCTCCATTGGTTTTCTTCGTTTTCTCCTTGTTTATCTTCCATGTCTCTTGTTCTAATTATTTGTCTAGTGGTTGCCCTTAGATTCGTGTAAAGAATCTCATAGTTGAGATAGTCCATTTTCTGATAGCGTCTTTTTCCTTAGACTCTACTGATTCCATCCCTTTCCTTTTCCCCTTTTAAGTTATTTTTGTCATATCTTTTTCCATCTTGTGAGTTTGTGGTTAAAATTTTGGCATCATTTTTGTTTTGGTGTTTTCCTTTTCTTTATCCTTGATGTTAAAGTTAAGTGTTTACTAACCTGATCTGATAGAGACCTTCCATTTTCCGATTATTGCATACCTATTCATCTCCTTGCTCAGGGCTGTGTAGCCCCTTTCCTATTTTTTTTTTCCCAGATATGAGGGCCTTCTTGAGGATTTCTTGTAGTGGGGGTCCTGTGGCAATGAACTCCCTTAGCTTTTGTTTATCTGTGAAAGTTTTTATTTCTCTGTCATATCTGAAGGAGATTTTCACTAGATAGAGTATTCTTGGCTGAAAGTTTTTGTCTTTCAGGATTTTGAATATATCATTCCATTCTCTCCTAGCCTGTAAGGTTTCTGCTGAGAAATCCACTGAAAGCCTGATAGGGGTTCCTTTGTAAGTTATTTTCTTCTGCCTTGCTGTCCTTAGTATATTTTCTTTGCCCTTGACTTTTGCCAGTCTCACCACTATATGCCTTGGAGTGGGTCTTTTTACACTGACAAAGTTAGGAGATCTGGAGGCCTCTTTCACATGGATTTCCAGCTCCCTCCCCAGGTTTGGGAAGTTCTCAGCTATTATTTCTTTGAACAAGGTTCCTCCTCCATTCTCCTTCTCTTCTCCCTCTGGAATACCTATAATCCTTATGTTGCACTTCCTGATTGAATCAGATATTTCTCTGAGAGCTTCTTCATTTCTTTTTAGTCTTAGTTCTCTCTTCTCCTCCCTCTGGAGCATTTCTTTCTTTTTTTTTTAAAGATTTAAAAATGTTTTTCCCTTTTCTCCCCAAAGCCCCCTGGTACATAGTTATATATTCTTCGTTGTGGGTCCTTCTAGTTGTGGCATGTGGGGCGCTGCCTCACCGTGGCCTGATGAGCAGTGCCATGTCTGCGCCCAGGATTCGAACCAACGAAACACTGGGCCACCTGCAGTGGAGCACGAGAACTTAACCACTCGGCCCTGGGGCCAGCCCTGAAGCATTTCTATAGTACCATCCTCTAACTGGCTTATTCTGTCCTCCATGTTATCAGCTCTGTTTTTTAAGGAATCCAGATTTTTCTTTATTTCATCATTGTGGTTTTCATCTCCAACAAATCTGATTGGTTCTTTATGGTTCAATCTCCTTTATGAAGAAGCTCCTGAACTCGTTAATTTGTCTTTTTGTTAATTTGTTTTCTTCTAACTCATTGAGTTTTTTTATGATAGCTGTTTGGAATTCTTTGTCATTTAGGTTATGGATTTCTGTGCCTTCTGGGTTGGTTTCTGGGTACTTGTCACTTTCCTTCTGGTCTGGAGATTTACTATACCTCCTCATACTGCTTGATGGAGTGGATTTTTGCTTCCTCATGGTGCTCTTATCTGGTTGCAACTGCTATGTACCGCCACTGGGTGGGGATCAGGCACTATGTATTCTGGGCCTGGCCTGAGCAGGGGCTCCCCAGCTCTGGCCACTGACTGGTTTTCTCTCTGAGTGACTGATCAGTGACAGATCTGGAGCACCAGGCAGGGGAAGGTGTACTCACTTTCACCAGTGCTTCCCCCAGCTCCTGCTTGTCTCTCTGTATGGAGGTCTGGGCGATTGCAGGACTTTGCACTTCCCCTTTCCCCAGCTGCTGCTTCCTCACTCACTGCTCCAGGCAATAGTGGGGCTGGAGTGCTAGGCAGGGACAGGGCACCTCTCCTCACCTGTGAACTTTTGGCACCGCGACTGCTGCCAAGCTTTCTGGGCTGTGCTCCAGGCGATCCTGGGGCTGGAGTGCCATGCAGGGACAGGGCACCTCCTTCACCTGTACACTTTCCCTTCTGCTGCTGCCATATGGTCTGTGCCATGTTCCAGAAGATTCTAGGGCTGCGCACTTTCCCTGCCACCACTGCCGCCACTGCCACCAAGCTCTCTGCACCTTGCTCCAGGCAATCCTGGGGCTGGAGTGCTGGGCGGGGATGGAGCACTTCCCTCACCTATGTACTTTCCCCGCTGCTGCTGCCATACTCTCTGCACTGTACTCCAGACTATTCTGGGGCTGGGGATCTGAGTGGGGACAGGGCACCTCTCTTCACCTGTGCACTTTCCCCACCACCACTACCACACACACCGTACCATGCTCTGGATGATTCTGGGGCTGGAGTCCTGGGTGGGGACGGGGTGCCCTTTTCACCTGTGTACATACCACTACCACAGCCTGTCTCTCTCCACAGAGCTCCTGTGAATCAGCTTTTACTTCCTCTGGAGGATCCAGCCCCACCACCACCTTCAGGGATATGGCTGCCTGGGTCTCTCAGACATCTTTTGTGATATATGTATGTCCTCTGTTGGCATATGAATGTCCTTATGGTTGTTTCTTAGAGGGGAGAGTCCAAGGGAAGAGCTCACTCCACCATGATGCTGACGTCACTCCCTGAATTATTCTTGATAGTAGATGAGTTTGATTCTGAGAAACTCACAGGTTCTTTCCACACCTTCTTAATAAACCCTCTGAGTTGTTTTAGAACTATGGTTATAATTTTCCCTTTCATCTTTGACTTCGGCTCTCAAAGTAGAGCAATCAAAAGAAGGTTGACTGTTGGGGGCAGCCTGGTGGCGCAGCAGTTAAGTTTGCACGTTCTGCTTCAACAGCCCAGGGTTGACAGATTCGGATACTGAGTGTGGACCTACACACTGCTTGTCAAGCCACGCTGTGGCAGGTGTCCCACGTATAAAGTAGAGGATGATGGGCACAGATGTTAGCTCAGGGCCAGCCTTCCTCAGCAAAAAGAGGAAGGTTGGCAGCAGGTGTTAGCTCAGGGCTAATCTTCCTCAAAAAAAAGAAAAAGAAGGTTGATTGTAGGGAAAGAATAAACTTTCAAGCAGAAAGTTTTCCACTGTGGATTTTCGCAGTGAGATATTTTTAATAAGTAGGTTACTTTTCTAGGAGAAAAATGGCACTTTAGTGTCATTTTAAAGATAAAATAATTTGCTGCCTGCTGTCTTTCAAGGGAGTAGTGTGACATAGTAGATTGTGATGGGTGTTGCATTCATGCACCTGGGTTTAGATCCTGACTCCCCATTCCATTTTCTGTGACTTTGGGTGAGTCATTTGACTTCTGGAGCCCTATTCATTTTGCAAAGTAGAGTAAATTTCTACCTCATAGGTTTAATTAATTGCTATGCCTAAAATAGAGAAACTACTGAAAAACAAATGTCTTGTTTTTTATTAGATTTTATTTTTTTTAACTTAGGTGGACTATGTGGAAGAAGGCTTTACCCAATGATTTCATGAGCTCTGGACCACTCGTGAGGGTGTCTTTTCACTCCCTTGTGCAAGGTGCTTTTGGCATAAGTTATATTGTCTTTAGAGTCCAAGGTATGTTTGGTCATCTTATAAAGTTAAAAATCAATGGTTTTTTAAGGAATATTTCAAAATTTTTACATTCTTTTGTAAGAAGTTTTTTTTCTGTGGGGAATGAGTTTATGTTTGAAAGGAAAATCCATTTAAGTGATCTGAGATTGGTCAGGTCCAAAAGAGAAACTGCTCAGTGGATAGCTTGATTGACTTATAAATCACCCAGAATTGTGACTAGTAGACATGGCTAAGATATGCTGATTACAAGATAATGTTTTTGACTGTGATTGTGATTTTACACCACAGAGAGCTTTTTCTGCAGCCATAATTCTTGTGGATTGGAAGATTTGGTTTCTACATCTTAGCTGGCTGATTAACTCTGGACAACTTATTATTTCTCTATCAGGTTTTCTTTATAAGTGATATTATAATAATAAAAGGTTAGAAAGAGTTTTGAAAACAAACTATGCAAATATTAGATGCTATCATCATAAATGTAAACTCTATGCAATTCAGAGTTATCAGATTTCACTTTAGAACATATAGCTAGTGAGGCTTTTTGACTCTTGATGAGCATAGGTAACCAAAAGCTAGCTTCTCTCCTTGGCACCGAGAAATACTGCAGAGATATATTTTGAAAAATGTTAAGTGAGTAATAAAGAAAAGCACACTTATCATATGAAAGTTTTTTCCTGAAGAACTGTATTAAAAATGTTGCATTTTAGATGGAATTATGCAGGGAATCGGCATCATCTATAGTTATTCCCACATGGTCTTCCCTAGACCCTAGGCTCTGCCAAAGATAATTCCAAGAGAGAGGTGAGATGTTGGTTCTCTGTGTCTTTAAATGTTTCAGATAGAGACTTTTCAGTGAAACTAACCACTTCCTCTTAACTTATTTCTAAAACAGTTAGGGAGGAAAGCAGACTGCTCTGATCTGAAAAGACACATAACAAGCCTCTTAAAAATTAGTTTTATTCTTATTCCCTTTTTTTCTTTATTGCTAGGTCCAAAAAGCAGTAAAACTACCAAACTTCTCCAGGGTACAAACCAAGTGCATGTGGCCACTTGTGAGGATGTTATTCTGACCAAACCAGCAGGAATCATACAGATCCCAAGATATTTTCACAGAACCACTATGAGGTGAGGAAGGAATGTTTATTATGATGAAAGAAGTTTGTGAATGATCACTCGACAACCAGCAACGCTTGGTACTTTACTTAAGGCATTATTTTCCATCTCTTCTCCTTAAAGAATAGACTTTGAGATAATCCCTTCAATATCCAAAAACTGAATGTAAGATTATCCCTGTTGATAAATTGTACTTTCTCAACAAATGAGACCATTTATTAGGTAAATTGGAAAGTCAAATCTCTATCAAAGAGTTTCGGAGATTGAAATAAATTCTGTAAAACCTCTGGCACATAGTAGTTACTCAATAAATGGTTCTTAAAATGCCACAATGGAAAGAGGACTTTCCCTGAATTAAACGTTAGAATAAATTTAAAGTGAGAAATGAAAACTGAAGATTTACATAATATCAATCCTAACTGAATTGATGTGATTTGGGAGAGTTTGGGGCAAATTCAGGCAAGAATAGGTCCTTAACTCTTACAGATTGCCAATCAGAATTTAGACTATAATATGGGATTGACCTTCACCATAATGGATGAACTTAGTTAAAACTTTTGACAAATTAACTATTAGAAAATATTTTTCAACTGTTATAATTTAAAGTAAAAATCTTTCTTTCATGTAAACACAAAGAAGCAGAGAGAGAGTGAATAACAGTGACTCACTGAGTGATACATTAAATTCTGAACAAAATAAATAACAATATATGCTGTTTGGAAAGCATTTCTGACTTTCTTTCATCTGTGTCGGAGCTGCCACTGGAGGTTATTAGCCCCTTTAAATCACATCATTCGCCTTGATATTATCAACTTTCAGGTGAAACCAACACCCCTGGCCTGTCAGGGTCACCTGTGGGTTTATGAAGGATTTGGAGCAGACAAAAAATTAATAGGTAACTAATTTCCCATGAAGAACTATGCTATTGATTTTCCTCTATGAAATATTCTTAGAATGTTTTATAATCATTGTGTGACTTACAGATGACATAAATTAGTCTCTGTGTGATACTGGAACAGCCTTACTGTTACTATTTTTTTAGATTTGTAATCGAGATTAACCTAACATTCTCTCAGATTACATTAAAAACAAAACCCAACTATATGCTGCTTACTTAGATCATATCTAAATTAAACTTGCCCAGAAACACTAAAAATAAAAGACAAATAAAGCAGTTTTAGACATATGTAACACAAGAAAATTTAGACTATAATATTAATCAGACCAAATAATATTCATAGGAAAGGCATTGAATGGGTTTATCAATTAGATAGTAGCCAGAAACCTGATGACAGGGACTTAAATTTATTATATTGAAAGAAAGAGAAATCCAGAGATGGGTGGATGCACCCTAGTTCAACAGTTCAATTCTGTCAAGACAGCTGTTACTGAAATTCCCTTGGCCTTTTCCTGATGGTTCCATAATGCTATGTCAGCTCTTAGCATTACACTGGGGGAGAAAGGGAAGAAAGGGCACAGGGAAGATTATCATCATCTTGGGATCATTATCATCATGGGATGTCACAGTACACAAAGTTTGGAAGAACAAAGAAATAAAGGAAAAGGGAGAAAGAGTGCCTTAGCTTTGTTAGTTATAATGTTAATATATAATATATCATCATATACATTTCCAAGAATGCTGTAGCAGATTTGAGTCTGTTTGGCCAGATTTATCACATGCCACCCTGGACTTGGAGATGACTAGAGAAAAGAGAAATGGAAATAGAGTCTGGGCTGGCTGACCAACATTACCCACTGTGATGGGATATTGGAGTCCAGAGTTCCAGAATCTGAGGATCTTGGGTCCAGATCTCAATTCTACTGCATAGTAGTTCAGTGACTTTGGGAATGTCCCAAAGCTTTTTGAGATTCAGTGTCCTTATTTGTGACATAAGGATAATAATATCTACTCTTCATGTGATTTACAAGAAGAAATACCCCACCATCACTACCACACGCACATCCATGTGTGTTTTAAATTCCCAGATTACTTAGTCAAGGATACAAATTCCTGATGAAATGGGATGACTGCCCATAGGGAGAGGACGTGTGAAATTTTGCTGCCTTTGACTCCCTAAAAAGGACCCAGATGCCAAAGTCACTCTCCACTTAGGTAGAGTCTTGCTAAACCACTGTTATTTTATTCTTTGGACATCCATTACTATCCCAGAAGTAGGTGAACTAGCAATCTTTGTATTTATGCTTAAGGTAATGTTAATAAACATGGCACTTTCCTGGTTCCTGAGCCAATTTAGCGTCAACAAAGCCATAGCATCTTGTGGGGAGAATGTAGAATCTGAGCCCAGTATCCTTGGAGATTATCTATGCTGCTTCCTTTCTTACTTTACAGAATACCTGTACTTGCACTGCCTCATGAGGTTGTTTTGAAAACAAAATGAGAGAATTCATGTTAATCAACATAAAAGAAACCAAGCTTCTGCTGTGTTTGTATTGGAAATAGACATTTTCATTCCTTTTTTTCTTTCTCCTTCCTTTTTTTTTAGCTGAGGAAGATTAGCCCTGAGCTAACATCTGTGCCAATCTTCCTCAACTTTATATGTGGGTCATTGCCACAGCATGGCTGATGAGTGGCATAGGTCTGTGCCCAGGATCCAAACCCACGAACCTGGGCTGCCAAAGTGGAGCACACTGAACTTAACCACTAGGCCGTGGGGTCAGCCCCTCATTCCTATTCTTAAAATTGTGCTGCTTAGAAGAAAAGATTAGACTATTGTATCCCTATTGCCTCTCCATCAATGGGATGTCACAGTACACAAAGTTTGGAAGAACAAAGAAATAAAGGAAAAGGGAGAAAGAGTGCCTTAGCTTTGTTAGTTATAATGTTAATGAAATATATATCTGTTGTTCTTAGAATTAGTTCATAAAACATATGTACTATTTCCTTCCCCCCAAAATTTGTGACTCTTTTTATGTGCAAATAAGACTCATAAGCTCTAGGGGTTAATTCGATGCTTGAAGTCAACAGATTATTCAATGACTATTTAACACAACCAAATATGATCTATCCCAAGAATGCAAAGATAGTTTAATATTGAAAAATGTATTATGTGTCATATACCTAAGGTCAAATTAGGAAAAATAGATATGTTAATTATACAACAATCATAGCCTCAAAACCATGCCAATAAAAATTGGTTAAAAGATACAATGAAAAAATCATTTCAATAATAATTAGCAACAAAAACCACATAACTAGGAATAACTTTTAAATGAAATATGAGATGTATTATGCAAATGTAAAACTACACACACACAGATCTGAATAGAGAAATGTACCATATCCTAAAACTAGAAGACAAAATTAACATTAACTCACCTCAAATTAATTTACAAATGTAGTGTATTTCCCAGCAAAATCCCCATGGGAATTGTTTTCAGAGAGTGAGGAGGAAATTGATAATATCTCTAAAGTTTATCCTTAAAATAAATAGAACTAGCTGAAAATGTTTTAGGGAAAAAAAATGAGCAGATGACGAGGCAAATTATCAGACATTAAAACATACTTTAAAACAATGATAATTAAAACAGAGTAATAGCAGTACAAGTAGAGACATACGTGAGTGGAAATAAATAGATCAGAAGGGACTCCAGAAAATATAAGACATTTGTACATGATAAATTTGCATTACAAATCGGGGGGGAAATATAAATTATATTCATCACATCATAGAACAGTTGGTTAAAGAGTTAAGTATTTTTCTTAAGCCATTTAAAGTGGGAAAAAAATAGGTAATTATCTTAACTGTGGATGGAGAAGGACCTTCTCATATAAAAGCAATAGAAGCCAATAGAAAATTATCAATAAATTCCTATATTAACTAAAAACTTTTCTTCAACAGAAACAAAATTAAAAAGTGGCTAACAAACTTGGGATTTTCAACAACTCTGAGAAAGGTTTAAGAGAATTAACATAGAGAATGTTTATAAATCAGTATTAGAAAAGCTCAAATCTATAAAAAATGAATCTACAGGCCCCAATATCTTTGACTCAGCTTTGATTAAATTTCATGTTAAAACCAGGGTCCTCAAAGCTTTTGATTTTTTTGTTTATTTTCCAAGAGACTGACAAACTATTAACCCAAGTGATTTAGAGAACACAGAGCACTGGATTAAACATTCGCCTCTTTTGGTAGATAAGAAAGGTTAATGAATATTTACATATCACTTACTCTACAATTTAAATAAAATCTCTTCTCATTTTGTCTCTTGTCACAATGAAGTTGATCCTCTGGCCATCTGTTTACTAAAAAGAGCCGTTTTTCTGTAATGGTGAAAAGCTTAATAGTTCCTAAGATTGACTTGAAACTGAAACTATGAGCATTATAGCAAACTACCTTTCTTAGAATGTTTGTTTCAGAAAATACTGTGTGTGATGAGTTCTGTAACCGTGGGCCCTCCAGGACCAGTTCACCTGACCCCATCTTATTAACAGTCATTAAGAGTGGTTTTTCAGGAACTGAGACTGCTTGTCCAGTTCAGGCCAGTTGAGGCCACCAACCCTTCAACTGGGCCTGTGCTGATGCTTGATAAATGATCTTTTTGATGTCAAGGAGCTAAAAACTCCACCCTCAGATCATGGTAACACCACCATTTTGTGAACATTCGTCCTGTGAAGAGGCGTGAAACTTGACTACATTTGTGCAGATCATCATCAATTACCTCACTTCTTCTTGCCTTCAATCATCTCTCTCCACATTTCAGACCAGCCTGCCTTTCATCCCATAAATTCTGCCCCAAGCCTTGGATCGGGGAGACAGAGCTGAGGGCACATGCCCTCTGTCTCCCTGCAGATCAATCTCGCACAATAAAGCTGATTTCTTTTCCCAAAAGCTGATGCCATTAATAATTGGCTTTTTTTTTTTTTTAATGCGCATCAGGTAGGAGAACCCCACTTGTGTCGTAAGCAGTTCAGCTTAGAAATAGTTTGTCATGGGAAGCAGATTTGAATCATCAACCTTCTGTTAATTAATGCTTGACTTTGACTTTTTTAATGTACCACTAATTGACTCAAGTATAAAGCACAAGCGTATTCTTTCAGATTTAAGAGGATCCCTAATATGACAAAAAATTTTAAATATACAGTAAATAAGAGTTTAACCAATTATAAGTTCGCATGCTCCGCTTTGGCGGCCCAGGGTTTTGCCAGATCAAATCCTGGGCACAGACATGGCACTGCTTGTCAGGCCACGTTGAGGCAGTGTCCCACATGCCACAACTAGAAGGACCCACAACTGAAAATACACAACTATGTACTGGGGGACTTTGGGGAAAAAAAAAAAAGATTGGCAATAGTTGTTAGCTCAGGTGCCAATCTTAAAAAAAAAAGTGAGTTCAATTAATTTTAAAATACAATTCAGAATTACAATTTTCCAAGATATACCTTAATAGAAAAATGAGTAAGTGACCTGAGCAAGCAATTCATAGACAAATAAATACATATGAGAAAAATTACTTAGCCTGTTTCAAACAGAAATGAGAAAAACATTTTACCTACTTAATTGACGAAAAGATTTTGAAGAATGATTGCACTTAGTAAATAAAATGCAGTGTGACATATTTTCATGTTATTGTTGAGGTATAATATGTAGTATGCTTTCTGGAGGGAGACAGAAATGTTTTTCAAAAGCTACAAATTCATAACCTATTATTCAGTGTTTCTACTTTTAGCCATACTTATTAAAAATATGCATTACATTTATATACAAGGTATTCATTTAGCTAGTGTTATTTATAAGGGCCAAAAAATATTCAAAAATAATATAAGTGGGAAATTGCTTATGAAAATTATAGTAAATTCATAGGATAAAATGTTATGTGGCCACTAAATAAAATATTTTCACATAACTTTTTTATAAAACAAGAAAATTCTACATCTAATAAGTGAGAAGACCAGGATAAAAAACTACATAGTGTAATTTAATGTTTTTAAAATGCTATATATGATTAAAATAAGGGTCTAAAAGGAAACATACTAATATGTTTAAGTGGCTATTTCTAGATTGCAAGATTATGAGTAACTTTTTAAAATTCTCCAAATTTTCTCCAGTGAATGATTAAACATTCTCATATTAAAACTGTGAAAAGCAAGAGATGAAAGCAACATGTTCTGTTCTAGAAGCTGAACTAGACCCATTAAGCCAGCAGCTACAGAGAACTTCATGGTTCTGGCTATTAGCAGTCGGCTTCACAAGAGAGAGAACCATCGCTGAAGGAGTTTAGACTCCATCGCCTTCGGAAAGATGCTTTAGAAATCCAGGGGTAGTGTGAGGTTGGACAAAATCATTACTAATTAGCCTTAGGATTCTGAGTCACAGGAGACCTCTAAGAACTATTATTGCCTAAAAAATTTCACTTAGATCAGCTAATGGGTATGACTTTCATGCCCATTATTACAGCTTGCCTCTTTTTCATTTGGGCTATGCTGTGGATAAGTGAAGGTTATATATAGCTAAGGCTCAAATATACTCCCTCTACATGATTATTTTATTTCAGTCTGGTGGCAAGAGTAGTTTATTAGTTCCCTAAGGACCTAGCTAGACCATGTTACCTTCTCTTATAATATATAGCTTTAAAAAGATCTCCCTAAGTATTCCAGACATTGTAAGATCTGGATGCTCTCTCCTGGTTGGTTAAGAACCCCTTCCTTGGAAGTGGTCAGACTCAGAAGTCTGGAACATCTGTCTCTCAATTCTAGTTGAGTTTTATTCTGCCTAATTTTCCCATTTTTATATTGTTGAGAGTAGATAACAATATAAATTTGCGGTTTCAAAAATAGGATTTTTTCCTCTTTGCTTGATAATGTTTGCCTCAATGAATACTAAGAATTTTTTTTTTTTTGGCTGGGAAAATTATGTGAAGGAGATTTACCTTCATTAAAATCTCGTGGTCCACTTATGATGTTGATTTTCACATACGATGTGAGTTTGCCCATGGAAGACTTTTCTCTGAGATATTCTTTTCACATTTCTGGTAAATCTGTTGCTTTTTTTTTCATATGTGTTTGTGTATGTTTTTGTTTTTATTGTGTTTTATTAGTAAATACATGTTATCAAATAAGTAAACAGATTGGAATTCTTTATTTCATTTGTCAGCTTTAAGGAAGAAGAAAAAGTGAATGTTTAAGGTTATGATTTCTATAATCTGTAAAGGCCTCAAACTAAACCAACATACAGCAAAAGATTGATCAAATTTTTCATTTTTTCTTATAGCACCTAAGAATTTTGACTATTTTTCTGGATAATTGGCATATTATAACAATACAGTGGGAAGTTTTTATCCCTAGCATAAAAAAGTTTCAAGAAGTTTTTCTCTTTTGAAATTAATTTCCTTAATGTATTAATATAAGGAGTAATTAGTTCTCGGGGCCAGCCCCATGGCTGAGTGGTTAAGTTCGCATGCTCTGCTTCTGCAGCTCAGGGTTCGGATCCTGGCCGTGGACATGGCACCACTCATTAGGCCATGTTGAGGCAGCATCCCACATGCCACAACTAGAAGGCCCTACAACTAAAATATACAACTGTGTATTGGGGGGATTTGGGGAGAAAAAAGAAGGAAAAAAAAGGATTGACAACAGTTATTAGCTCAGGTGTCGATCTTTAGGAAAAAAAAGAGTAATTAGTTGTCTTTTTTTACTCATTTAATGGATAGTTCATAAATATTATTGTAACCACATTATTGAAAAATATGCTTTGCCTGTAGTTTGGGTGAGGGCACTGATAGCATTATGAAAACTGAGAACTATTGCAAGTTATAGAGATTAGGTATCATGGAGAAAACATTTGCAATTATGTTTAATTCTGAATAGTTATTAGAATTGCTCCAGTCCTTAAGATAAATGTTAATTGGAATACAATTGGAGAGCTATTTCTACAAAAAATGTTATTTCATTTAGTCTCGTAATGTGAGAAGTGTTGCAAGGAGATAACTAAGGAGATTTGCATCAAGTTCAAATTATCTAAGTCAAAGTCTACCATAGGGGACTAACATAAACAAAATGGAATAAAATATCATGGTTAAGCCTTTAATTATTCACACTGTCAACAAATGGTTTACACTTATGCCAGGCCTAGTTTAAGGCACTGAGGATTCAGCAATGAACAAGACAGTCCCTGCCCTAGTAAAGTTTCCAGTCTAGTGGGAGATGGTCAATAACCAAATAATCATATAGAAACATATGTGAAGAAAATAACTATATTAAGTTTTGAAGGGAAAATACGGTGTGTAGTGAGAATACAAAACACAGGGACTTCGTCTAGTTTGGTAAAGGATGGGGATGGAATTCCAGGAAAACTTTAATTTCTCTATTCTCTCACAGCAAAACTCCGTAAAATGTATTTCTACTTACTGTCTCCCCTTTTGCACTCTCATTTTTTCTTGAATCCATTCCCGTAAGACTTTGTTCTTGCCAAAGCTGCCAATGACCTCCACAAGTCCAGATCCCATAGTCACTTCTCAGTCCTAACAGCAGTGTTTGGCACAGATGAGCTCTCTTTCCTTCCAGAATCTCACTTGTCTTGGCTTCCAGGAAACCACTTTCCCTTGACTCTCCTCGTACCCCACTGGTCTCCTTCAGAGTCTCTTGGCTGATTGCTCTTCATTTTCTCTACCACTAAAGGTTGAAGTGTCCCAGGACACAGTCCTTGACTCTCTTTTATACTTTACCTGAGTTATCTCACTGAATCCCTAGCTTTAAATATCATCTATAGAAAGGTAACTCCCAAATGTATATCTCCTGTCTCAGCTTCTTTTTGAACTCCAGCACTATGTATCCAATTGCTTCCCTTTCCACTTGAATATCTAATTAGCAGATCAA
This sequence comes from Equus quagga, assembly GCF_021613505.1. Lineage (NCBI taxonomy): Eukaryota > Metazoa > Chordata > Mammalia > Perissodactyla > Equidae > Equus > Equus quagga. Next base: position 31,161,589 of record NC_060267.1, read on the forward strand.
ACTTAACATGACCAAAATTCAACTCTTGATTTCCTACTCCTGCCTCCAAATTCTTCCTCTATCGGTTTTCTCCATCTCAGTAGATGGCAATTCCATTTTACTAATTAATTGCTCAAGCCATTTTCTTAGTCATCCTTGGCTTTTCTTCCACATCAGGTTTAGTTAATTTTGGGGCCTTTCAGCAAAACATGTTTAGAATCCAACTACTTCTCAACAATTCCACCATAACATTCTGATGCAAGACTTCCTTTAGTTTATTTTACTCATACAACCAGAGGGATCATTTTTAAGTGACTAATTCAGGTCACGTTACTCCACTGCTTATAATCCTCCAATGTTTTCCCAACTCACTCTTAGTGAAAGTCCTTACATTGGCCTACAAGATGCTATATGATCTAGCTCTCGGCTACCTCCTTGACTACCTCTACCATTTTCCCTAGCGCTCACTCCACACCAGCCATGCCAGCCTTCTTGCTGTTCCTCAGTCACACCAACTATGCCCCACTGCTGTTATTTCCCAATCATACAACCATGCCTAGCAAATAGCTGGTGCTCAATAATTGTTTGAGTAAAGGAAACGACATTCTTGTTGGGGTAGATTAGGGAGTAGAGAGTAAAAAGGTAGCTCCTTATCTGAGAAATGGATAAGAAATGCATCTGTTTTGCTTGTGGGAATCCCCCTGGCCACGAGCTAAAGTAGAAGTAAGAGTCAACTCAGAAGACTATTGTTACCCATATTCAATTTCTGTTTTCAGATAAACATGAAGACCCTTTAGTGAGACTTTTTCCAATGACAGCAGGAATGTAATAAATTTACACTTCTTGTGTATGGTTTTTTAAAGATCTGACTCATTATTCATATTCTTTTTTTTAAAGATGTTTTAATTTTTTTATTTTTCCTTCTTCTCCCCAAGGCCCTCCAGTACATAGTTGTATATTTTAGTTATGGGCCTTCTAGTTGTGGCATGTGGGACACTGCCTCAGCATGGCTTGATGAATGGTGCTAGGTCTCCAGCCAGGATCTGAACCAGCAAAACCTCGGGCTGCCAAAGCAGGGCATGTGACCTTAACCACTTGGCCACAGGGCCGGCCCCATCATTGATATTCTTGAGATTACAAATTAAAATATATCAATAGAAATTATGTTATATCTATGTGAACAAAAAATATAGAACCATTAAAATTTATTTGGAATATGAGAAATTTTTTAATATGAGAAAATTGTCAAAAATAAACAACGTGGGGGAAAATAGGTTATAATGGTGTAAAGTGACATACAATTGTTTTAAAAATGTACATATAGCATAGGAAAAGGCTTGGCAGGATTTACATTAAAATATGAGTATTGGTAACTTACAGAATGGGACTACAGGACACTTTTTCTTTTCTTCCTTGAACTCTCTGTATTTTCAAAATTTTTGACAATGTGCATATATCACTTTTATAATCAGAAGAATAAAGAAAGATAAGGCATTTAATTGGATATATTGACCCTGAATATTCTCTTTTTCTAGATTCCATGAGAGGAAAGATCAAAGTTAATGATAAAGGTAAGACCATAAAGATGGTAAAGAATCTAGTTGACGTGGCTTGGTTACATGACATTATGGGAATAGAGTGGGGAGTACCCTTGCTGCTAACCATGGCTTAGTGAGAAATGTACTCTGACTTCTGTCAAAAACTTTCAGATGTTTGTGTCCTGATTCTAGTTGCTTTATAGTGAAATATGGACTCGTATTAATTTTCTTAGTGTCAAACTTTAAGGTTAGCGGATTCCTGGGACAGATTAGGGAGTAGAGAGAAAGAACGTAGCACCTTATCTGATTAATGGGTTAGAAATGCATCTGTTTTGTTTATGGGAATCCCCCTAGCTATTTTAACCCCCTTAGCTATTTTAAAAAACATGAAGTTATCTTTTTTGCATTTGTGGGGGAAATGAAATATTTCTGTGGTATTTGCAAATTTAACGAAGTCCTGAAAGTCTTAGGACACATTTGTTGAATGTCAAGTGTTAGTTCACTCATTTCTAGACTGAAGATGATAAAATTTATTTCTCATGATTGTAAACACTAAATAAGATTGTGTATTTAATATGAGCAACAAAACTACAGTGAAATGTAGATATGGGTCACCTAGTGGTTCACAGTTTGTGAGTTAAAGTCAAGAACTTGAGTCTTTTTTGGGAGTGGTCAGGTTTTCAAAACAAAAGTCATTTAAACCATGTGTCCATATATATACGGAACTATGGATGCAAAGGAACAGAATTTAATAAAAGTACACTATAGATTAGATTTTAATGACCTAGATGTAGACATTAAAACTAGATTCAAGAAGTAACTCAGCTCCTTGATTATTGTGTTAAATTTTTTTTTCTTTTTGCCTCAAGGATGTCCAGTATTGGATTTGATTCCAGTTCGTTCTGTTGAGATCACATCTCCTAATTACCCTAATATTTATCCCAACATGCTGAACTGCACTTGGACTTTTTATTGCATGTCAGGAAATAAAATGAAGGCAGTGATTAAAGACTTTATAACAGAAGAATCTTGGAACTGTGCATGGGATTACTTCAATATTTATGATGGACCAGATCAGCAATCAAGATTACTTGGTAAACTGATCTTTCTTAAATGGCCCACGTTAAGTGGCATTTATATAATGCATATGTGTGGAAAATGTGACCTACATTTGCCTTAGGAACAATATCATTTGTTGTTGGTGGTTTTCCATCAGATCCTTCATCAGAATCCCAGAGTATTATTGAGCCAAGTGAGATGAGCATGAGATGAGACCACACTGACTAGATATTGACCTTCAGTCCCAGCTCTTCTTGGTTTTAGTCCGGTGATTCCTATCTCATTTTACCATTAAGATGAACTCTAATTTTGCTTTCCTCAAGAGGTCATATGTTTTAAGAGGTTTCATTTTCTAAACTGCATTTTTAGGTAACTCTTTTGAAAATTTGTTTACTCAGGTTTCATCTTCATAGTGACAGTGGCCCTTTTTAGACCCAGGGTAAATTACAGAGGAGAAGTCCAATTAGCTTGAATAATCTTTAAAGATTCCTTGGCCACATAGTATCTATCATGCCTGGATGTTAGGCAATATGTTCTGAGACTGACTCATAGAAGGAAACTTGTCCAGAGATTTTGTAATCCACTCTTGCATCACCTTCTCCAATCTCCTCCCAGTTCTGCCACTCAGGACTCTATTACAATCCACCTATCACAAAGGACAAGAAGAGTTTTTGATACTATCTTGTTCCAGGGAACTTGATCTCTTCTGTGATATTCCAGGATTTATAGCACCAATAAGTTCAGCAATTTGCTTTGAAATTCCATAGTTACCTAACTTTTTCTTATCAATGAGTTTGGTTCCTATCAAGGATTCTAAAGCAATTAGAGTATGGGGAGAGGGAGATATTTGTTTTCCTTAAGATTAATGAGTCATCTATAGCATCAGACCCTGCAACTCTAACTCTCATCAATGACCTTCAGCCAAAGACCCCTGGAACACACCTGTAGTTCAACAAGTTAGATTTATTACTCATTGTGGAGAGGGAGAACACACATCATGGAAAACCATAGAGTCTCAGTAAGAGAGTGTTAGAAGGAAGCTACTGTAGGATTTGGGCTTTGGTTGGGTAATTTTGGAGAGGGTCTATGGAAATGGACTTTGCTGTAGATTGGTTGCTGTCAGGAAGTAGGGCAATTTTATGATTGAGTATCTCAATCACAGGAAGGTCTGACTTGAGTAAGGATAAAACTGCAATTGGTAAGAAGCAGCGATCCCTCATTTTAGCCAAGAGAGAAGTTTGGTATTTTGGTGGCTGCACATGACCTTGTTTTTGTCTCACCTCATCACAGACTCAGAGAGTCCTGTCTGATGTTGATGTTCTGTGAAATTGTTTAGATCCAACAGGAGAAAAACATGGTCTAGCAGCAAGCACCAGACGGGTTTCTGAATGTCAGGGGCTGCTTTCCTCTTTCTCGCTCTTTAGTAGTCTTCAACCTGGCAACATTATTCCTCTTTAAAATTTTGATTAATCAAAAATTCAGAGGTGTCAAATGATTACTAATGAGACTACTCATATTTACATAATTAGCTTATCTAATTCTATATGAAAATGAGGAAACTACCATTTCTCTGCTAGTTTATGCAATTTTATTTTATACAATTTTATATACTTATGTAGGTTTATTTCAATGAATCCTGCAATTTCTATAAGCATTTTTAAACTATGGCACATGGAGCCCCATTGCTACTCTCCCAGAAGGGCTATCCCATATATGGAACCATATTGTCCATGTTGACTTAGTTATCTTGTCTTACTAAATCTTTTGTTTACCTAAGTAGAATTCGCCAGTTTGTAGCTAGTTTTTAATTATGTGTGTGAATGTAAATGCAGACCTACATAGCCTCCAAACAGTTTCCAATGCTTTTACAATATTTTAATGAAAATAAATTAGCAAAATTAAATTTCATCTGGACTTTCTTCTTCCGTTTACCCCATGAAGGTAAGACATCAGTAATTTGTAAACACCATGTTAAATGTACAGGTTAAACGCATTCATTACTGAGCATTTCCTAACACGTTAGGCTCATTGGAGGCACAACAGTGAATAAGTCGGAAATGATCGCTACCACTTCTTGAGAAGATAGACAATAAATAAGAAAACCATATTATTTAACAATAAATAATAATCAAATAATTACTGATTGTCAAAAGTGATCTGAAGGAAATAAGTTGCAGAGGTATGGATAATAGTGGGTAGGCGTCTGCTTTCGTTAAGATGATCATGGAAGGCCTCTTCAAAGGGGAGCATTTGAGACCCAAAGAATGAAAAGGAAACAGCCAGGCAAGGCAAGGATAGCAGGTGCAAAGGTGTCTACACCTGTCTGACCTCATCTCCTACCATTCACCCTCTCCTTCACCCTACACCAGGCACACTGGCCTCCTGATACTTCCTCAGACTAACCAAGCAATTCCTGCTTCTGCCCCAAGATGACCTCAAAGTTCACTTCCTCAGTTCATTCAGGAGTCTATTCAAATGTTACCTTATCTAAGGCCCCCTCTAGCAAATGATCTAAGTCACCCCCCTCCACCTTTTCTTTTTGGCATTTATCATGACCTGGCAGAGTATATATTTGTTTGTTTATAATCTGTCTCCCTCCACCAGAATGAAAATTTCCTGAGAGCAAGACTTAAGTCTCTTGTTCATTGCTGTACCTCCAGTGTCTAGAGTACTACCTAACGCTTAGTGAATATTTGATGGAAAAATGTGAGAAAATGGCCTTGAATGTGGGAAAAGCTTGGTAACTTGGGGAGCTGTCAACTGTCAGAGGTCAGAATGGCTGGAGACTGAGCAAGCGTAGACTGGAATGAGGTGAGGTTGTGGAAGATGGAGGCTTTGCCCAATTGTGCAGCTCAGGCTATAGTAATGAGGTTGGATTTTATTCCAATCCAAGGGGAGCTCATTAAAGGTTTTTGACAAGCGAGTAATTTGAAGGCTGCTCTGACTTCTGTGTTGGGAGTGGGTTTTAGGGTGACAGGGTGATTTATGTCTACAGTTATGAGGCTGGTGTGGTAATCTACATTTACACTGCCCAATCCATGTTGTTATTTAAATTTAAATTAGTTAAGCACTCAACTGCTATATGCAGTGAGTGACTACCATATTGGACAGAACTCATATAGAATGTTCCATCAATGCAGAATGTCCTATTAGTACTGTTACAGACAATAAATGATGTTGCCTTACAAGAGGATGGCAACAATGGAGTGCAAGTGAAGTGGACAGATCAGAGAAAGAACTGATAGGATGTGGATTGCATATGGAATTAAACATGCAAATCAAGGATGACTCTTAGGTTTATAGTGTGAGAGGTTGGAGGTGGTGGCATTTACAGAGTTGGGAAATACTAAAGGGAAAAATAGATTGCTGGGGAGAGACCTGTTTGGGCCATGTTACATTTTTAATGCTATGATATGTCCAGGTTGAGTTGGCAATAGATAGCTAGAGGTAGAACTCTTGAGCTAGAGGAAAAGTTTGGGCTACAGATATAAATTTGAGAGTTATCAGCTTCTCACAAATTTCCTTTAGTTGTCTTCACTCCAACATCATCAGTCTCCTTTATCATTTTCATCAGTTTCAAATACGTTCTAGTATTACCCATCATTGAAAACAAAGTAGGACAAGAAATTTAGCAATTGCCCCATTTCTCAACTTTCCTTTACAGCAAAATCTCTCACTTATAGGCTGATGGATTTAGAAAGTTCATGGGATTAATGGCGGGAAGGTCATGAGGAGGTCAAACAGTTATAGCAGGGAAATAGTAATAGAGTTGGATAGATAGAAAGTGATGATTTAGAATGTGGGATGTTTGAAATAAAAACTTCAGAGGTGTCAAATGATTACAAAATTTCAGAGCAGTGTTAGTAAAGAATTACAAGATAAAGGGAATCGGTTCCCTTGTATGGTCAAATTAAGTGTTGGCACTTAGCTGGCATTCACTAGCTCAGTCTCACAGACGTTCAGTCAGTGTCCAATCTATCTGACTGTTGCTCCTGTCATACTGGTTATTAAATATCATCCTTGGTCGAGCAACAGCTTTAAGGCACATTGACAAGCTGGAACACATCCCTAGAGCATAATGACCAGGATGCTGAAGGGCATGAACACTTGCACATGTTTACCTTGGAAAAGAGAGAAGACAGAAGGATCACAATTCTTCGTTTCAAATATATATGGAATTCTCAGAGGCTCTCAGGCTGTGCATGAAACTTGTTCTGCTAATATGTAATAGTTATTGAGTATTTACCATTATTCAGGCATAGTCCTAAGAACTTATAACTCTGAATCTTCTTAACAATTTTACGAGGGAGGTTACATTATCCTCATTTTAAATATAAGGAAACCAAGTCACAAAAAGATTGAGTAACTTATCCCCAGTGACATAACTAATAAGTAGAGAGAGTGAAATTCAAACCTAAGAACTCTGATTCAAACACACATTCTTGGCCACAGCACTACCATGTGGTAGTCATTACATTGATGCCTTTTGATTCAACATGAGGAAGAACAGTCTAGCAATTAAAACTGTTCAAAAAGAAAAAATGCTCATAAGTTTCATGTCATAACTTCAAGGCTAGTAATCATACATCCGGGGTTATTTTAGAAGGAACTCAGCGTTGGATGAAAGATTGAACTGAATGATCTCTAAGAGTCTATATTTAAACTAGTCCCTTACTTCTCATCCAGCCTCCCATCTTAAACCTACACATTTTGTAAATGTGTTACCTGTATTGCTGTCTAAGTCATTAATACAAATACTGTACTTGGCAGAACCGAGGATAAAACCATTTCCATACCATTAAGACCTTCCCTCCAGGTTAACACTGTATGGGTATTTAATCAGCTGTGAAACTTCCTAGCCATATAATTATCCACGTACATTTTATATCTGTTCACAGGGACATTATAAGATACTTTATTAAGTGCTTCACTGAAATCAAGATTCATTAAGTTTATCTCATTGCCCCTAGCCTCCATCTAATTAGCTCTTTCAAAAAATTAAATTGGGTTAATCTAATGTGGCATGTTAAAGATCCCACACTGCCTTCTCATGACCACTGATTCCCTCTCCACGTGTTCAAAAACCATCTTTCTTATAATTTGCTGTAAAATATTGCTGAGGTTTATTTTAATTTAGTAAACACTTATACTTTATAAACATCAATTCATATCATTTCATGTGACTATTATTTTTATCTCGATTATACAGATGAGAAAATTGAGGCACAGAGAGATGTTAGATAACTTGCCCAGGGCCTCATAATTAAAAAATGTCAGAGCTAGTCCAAACCAGCAGTTTGGCTATAGAATCAGTGCCTGTAAGCACTCAGCTACACTACTTCACTGATAGATGACTTTGAAAGTCCTCTACCCTCTCTTTTCTGTCTCCTACCGCCCTCCACCCCCAAATCTCCTTTTTGAAAAACAAAGTAACATTTTCCCACTTCCGTTATTTTAAAACTTGTAGAGCGTTTTTTGACTCTACCCCAAATCCCTTTACTTGACATGGTGCATCCCAAAAGTTCCCCATCACATCCAGTTCACCAGATTCTTTGAGGATACGAATGATGTAGAGATTAACTATTCCCCTATTCCCCATTGTCCTTTCTCAGATTTCTGAGATAGCATTACCTTTAAGACAAATCGATAGTATGTCATTCTTTTATTTTGAGAGAATTTGAATTACAGCATGTATACATAAATTACAGCAAATGTCTTATCACCATCAGGACCACCTTTGTGCGAGCTTTTGTGTTTCTGAATTAGGAAAGGATGATCTTTAGTCTGTATTGGGCAGCCTGTGCGTCTTAGTCAGTTTGGGCTGCTACAACAAAAATACCATAGACTGGGTGGCTTCAACAACAAATATTTATTTCTCACAGTTCTGGAGGCTGAGAACTCCAAGATTCGGTGTCCGGTAAGGGCTTGCTTCCTGATTCATACCCATCTTCTTGTTACATCCTGACATGGCGAAAAAGGGGCTAGAGAGCTGGGGTCTCTCTTATAAGGGCACTAATACCATTCAGCACAAGACAAGTATTTTAATTATTGAGTGTTGCAGCTCACTTCTGTGGCTCCAAGAAAGAATTTGTGTTGATATCCAGTGGTGCTTTCCTGACCATGAATTTTAAGACTGATGAATCTGTGGGAGAAAGAGGTTTTAAACTTATTTTGGAAGATACGATTCAGAAGCAATCACAAGAAAGCAATGTTGGGGCCCAACTGCCTATCAGTGGTAAGTAAAAATATTTAATAAAGCAGGTACCACATATACCTTAGAGGAGAACCTGAGGACCACTGGTTTAAGGGTCACCAGTAGTCACCCTGCTCTAATACTAAAAACATATCTTCACTTCAAACCATTCCTTAAGGCGTAAGACTTTGGTAATTTAGCTGGAGCATGTGAGGTAATAAAGTGAATCCAGGTGTGTGTGTATACATGTCTGTGTCTGTATGTGTGTGTGTTATTTTTATTTAAGAAATAATGGTAACCATAGAAGTCAGTCAGTTGCTGTTTAAAAGATCCAATGGGGACATTCAAGCTGAAACAGAGTTCAGAGGGTTTCCATGTCTCTGTAACCAAATCTCTTTTATTAAGTAACCACCCCCACTCCTATAAAGACCCCCAAAAAGAATATTTTAGCTGAAAGTATAATAACTTCTCTGTATAAAGTAGAAACAAATGTAATGATTTTTCTACTTATCCAATCTACTTTTAAGCCAGAATTTCATTAGTTGTGCTTAAGATTTAAAAACCTAATGAATCTGTTATTAGGAGATTCTCAATTGGAGTATAATTCTAGGAAGAATTCTAATAATCAACTGCAGTGCAAAGTTCTTTTTGATGTCACTCTGTCTTTCTTAAGCTCGGGGAGTGAAGGGGCTCTCTGCAGAGTCCTTGATTTGAATCATAGACCAGTGAACCACATCATCCCATAGATGTGATGGCTAATTGTCTAAGGGATGCTCACCTAATTGATCCTTCTTCTCACTCCATTGCTTTTATCTTTCCATCTCTACAACTCTAAACTGACCCTTCAATCTTGTGGTTAAAATACTTAGACTGCTTCATTTCTTTTTTTAAGTATTTCTTTTTTTTAAGTAAGTTGAATACTAATAAAATATGTCTGTTATACATGCATACAAACAGCCCAAGGGTCTAAGAGTTACCATGTGTAACGTGGATTACAAATGCAGTAAAAATACACAGTGGGGCCAGCCCAGTGGTGTGGCAAAGTTCACACGTTCCACTTTGGCGGCCCGGGGTTGGCCGGTTCACATCCCGGGTGCAGACATGGCACCACTTGGCAAGCCATACTGTGGCAGGCATCCTGCATGTAATGCAGAGGAAGATGGGCATGAATGTTAGCTCAGGACCAGTCTTCTTCAGCAAAAAGAGGAGAATTGGTGGCAGATGTTAGCTCGGGCTAATCTTCCTCAAAAAAACCAAAAAACAAGAAAACCACACACACACAGTAATGTAGTAAACTTTAATGCACTAAAAACATGTTTGAATAATTACCTTTCGTAGGTTTCTTTTCTAAGATCTTGGATAGTCTTAACTTTGAAGAGTGTGCATATTTGTTGGCATATGTATTTAAAAGGAGGAGGGAATCCATGTTTTATACATATCTGAAGAGAAAGTAGAAATGAGTTTTGATATAAGTACTGAATAAACAAACACAAATCCACTGTGCTAGAAACTTTTGGTTTTAAATAGCTTTCTGGCATAAAAATGAAATCTCAAGTAGAGAACTTAACAAATGAGCATATTTTATAATTCCCAAATTATATGGCTATGGAGAGGCTTAATTTTCTGTATATTTGAGGAAATATTTAAATGAGTCTCTTGTTTTTATTTGCTGGTGGATTTCTTTTTAAATCTGAGAATGGAGTAAACACATTGCTAGAAATTTTCCTTATGCTTTTTCTTTATGTGTACATTGTTTTTGAATACACGTAGTATAAAGTATTTTGATATGTCTAGATATGTTATTGGGATAACACAAATAATAGCACAGAAAGAACATTGTCCAGTAATTTCTTGATTACGTGCTATATTTTTATTTACTTTTTAAAAAGTAATTTATGTTCTGATTTGTCTAAATATGTGTGTATTAATCTTTTAGTTAACTTTATTGAATTTTTGCTCATTTTGAAAGCCATGAAAGAAAACATGTCTCATCTTTTGCTAAGAATCCTAGTTTTGAACCTACAAAAGAAATAAACACCTCCATCCTGAGATTTTAATAGACTTTCAAAAGTATTTCTATCTAATGTTTTGTTGTTACTTTTCTAAGGGGTAACAGTAGGAAACAAGACAAGAAGACAGCCAACCCAAGACAGACGTGGCATTCCAGTTGTTGACCCATTTCTAAGGGAAGGGTCTGAGAGAAATCCAAATGTACTGCCAGCCGAGCTTGGGGAGCCCAGGGTGGTTGGTGGCCGTGCTGCACCTGCAATGTCGTGGCCCTGGCTGGTCAGTCTGCAGCACCAAGTACAACATTACTGCGGAGGTGCTCTGATTGCAAAACAGTGGGTCCCAACCGCGGCACACTATAACTTTAGGTACGTACTGTGTGGTGCAGGGGGCACTGGAGCTGTCCGAGGGCCCACAGCGGGTGGACTCCTTCTACTCTCCCCACACCACAAGAAACATTAAGCTTTAAGCTCCCACTGATTCAGTCCATCTTGCAAATGAATGAATACATTAGGTTGATGAAACTTTCTGTACTTCACGAATGCACTCACTACTAATAGCTTTTAATTTTAAAAGCTGCTTCCTGCTTCTAGGTATTTAATAAGTAACTAACAACACTCTCTCCTCTTTCCTCATCTATAGAGTGGAGATAATAATGTCTTAACATTTTTGCATGAGTCTCTTAACACCATATCTAGAGCACAAGGATTGCTCAAATGTGGATTTCTTTCCTCCTTTCTCAACTCTGCCGACTGTCTAATCATCATACTCACTCCCCAAATAAATATCTAAAGTTGTAAAGAATTTTGAAGAATGTTGTTTAAAAGAAACACTTTTCTTTGATTTCATGGGAATCTTGAGCTCAATGCAAATATCTGAACACTTCTTCCTCAGAGCAGTGTTAGCTTGAGGTTTTTAATATTGGTCTCCCAGAAGTCATGAGACAGTTGACACCATCGCACCATGTCCCATAGCTAAATGAGTAGATAGAATGTTTTCAGTGTATCTAAAATGGTTTTATAATAAAAGTATCTGCTCAAATAACTTGGTGAGCAGAAACTTTCAATGAATCAAAAATGCATTTTCTTTACCATCCCCCAACTCTTACTTTAGATATAGATAAATCACAAGAAGGCATCCTTATTACTATGGTTTTCAGACTTTCATATGTTCAAAGTTAACTGCGGAGTTTGGTATAAATGGAATCTTAGAATCCTAATTCTGAATTTTGATTTGATGAGTTATGTCCAGGATTCTGCATTTTTAATGCACATGCCAGATTTAATGCATGTAGTCCCTAACCATTTCTTTGAGAAACACTATATTTAAAAAGGGAGTAACTATAACTTTCAAAATAGCTTTCAGTGACTTATGTAAGTACATCGTATAATATATAATATTATGATTGTAATAATACATAGAATCATTACCTTGTGGCACCATGAATCTTAATCATCAAAGAAATACTAAATCATTTTGTTTGATGTTATGAAGGCAAGAAAGTAGATACTTTAAAATTTTTCAGAAAGATTGAATTAATGAGAAATTCCCATTTTCTAATCAGAGGTAATGAAGATTTTAATGTAAATTAGAAACATTAAAGAATATATTTTTAGTAATTTTGAAAAATCGTGGCCTCATTAAAAGTGGTGTCTATTTCTCCACTCCCTTTTCTTATGACAAGCACTGTCACAGACAAGCTGGTAATAGGAAGAAGTTACCTCTCGAACGTAAGGAACAGTGATTTGATGCCAGTGAAAGCTGTATACGCTCACCCTGGCTTCACACAATTTCCTCCTAATGAGGATCTAGCCCTGTTGCATCTGGAAAAACCCGTTGAACTAGGTCAGTATGGATAACTTCTTTCCATATTTTGAACCTTTGCCATAGTTATCTTCCATCTTGCTTAGAAGGACTGTATGTACTTTTGAAGTTAAATAATTATTTCAAAACTTTCTTATATGCTAAGATACTTTCTCTAAAAGCTGAAGTGCCTGCATAAATATTTGACTTTTGTGTGTTTTGAATTGATGGATGTCTAGAGAAGACTTCAAAGAATGCCTGTGGACGGCCCCCACGTTCACGCCCGCACCTTTCCATGGAATCACAGGGCTCTTGGACAGTTTCCTGCCTTCCTGCAACTCTCTCTTGTGTTTATCCTTGTTCAACTGTTCCTCTGCCAATAACCTCATCTCCCTTTTTATATCCTTACAATGCATCCATCCTACAAACTCCCAAGCAAATCAAAAGTTTGCTTTTTGTGCTTTTATAACTGAGTCAGTGAGAGCATCTAGAACAGTGCTTCTTAACCTTGGCTGTGCGTTATAATTCTGTGAGTTGCTTTTAAAACAGAAAACAAAAAACTGTAGGCCAGGGTGCATTTTGGACCAATTAATCACAATCTCAGGAGTGGAGAACTGACATCAGTATTTTTTTTCTCCTTATCCTGCTTTTTCAAATTATTTTTAGTTAAACTTTTTATGTTGAGTTAATTGTAGAATCACATGCAATTATAGGAAAGAATACAGAGACACCAATGTACTTTTTACCCAGGTTTCACCAATGGTAGCATCATGCAGGATATTGACATTGATACAGTCAAGATACAAAACATTTCTATCACCACAGGGATCTGTGCTGTTGCCCTTTCATAGCAACACCCGTCTTCCTCCTCCCCACTCCATCCTCCTCCCCAAGAACTCTATCAACCACTAATCTGTTCTCTATTTCTATAATTTTGTCATTTCAAGAGTGTCAGATAAATGGAATCATACGGTATGTAAACTTTTGGGATTGACTTTTTTTCACTCAGCATAACACCTGGAAGATTTGTTCACGTTGTTGCATGTATCACTCCTTTTAATTGCTGAGTAGTATTCCGTGGTATGGATGTTTAATCATTTATTAACAGTTTGTTTAACATTTATCTGTTGAAGAACTCTGGGTTGTTTCCAGCTTTGAATATCACAATAAAGCTCCCATGAACATTTGTGTAAAGGTTTTTTGTGTAAACAAAATTGTACAGAAATGAGTTTCCATTTCTGTGGGATAAATGTTCAAGAGTACAATTGCTGAGTCATACAGTAGTTGTGTATTTAGTTTCATAAGAAACTGCCAAACTATTTTTCCAGAGTGGTGGTTCCATTTTTACATCCCACCAGCAATGTATGAGTGATCTGGTTTCTCTGCATCTTCACTAGCATTTGCCGTTGTCCTTATTTCTTTTATTTCAGTCAATCTGATAGGTGTGTGGTGATATCTTATTGTAATTTTAATTTGAATCTCCCTAATGGCTAGTAATATTGAACATCTCTTCGTGTGCCTATTTACCATTTTTTATAACCTCTTCAGTGAAATGTCTCTTTTGCCTATGTTCTAATTGAATTGTTTTTCTTGTTGTGGAGTTTGAGAATTCTGTATAATATTCCAGATACTGGTCCTTTGTCAGATATGTGGTGTGCAAATATTTTTCTCCCATTCAGTAGCTTGTGTTTCATGTTCTTAACAGGGTCTTTCACAAAGTGAAAATTTTAGTTTTAGTGATGTCTAATTTCTCCATTTTCCTTTTATAGATTGTGCTTTTGGTGTCAAGTCTAAGAACTCTTCACCTAGCCATAGATGCTGAACATTTCTTCCTATTATTTTTCTAAAAGTTATATATTTTACATTTAACTCCATGACCCATTTTCAGTTAATTTTTGTATAAGGTTTAAGCTTTAGGTCAAGGTTCTTTTTTTTCCCCCCTAAGGATGTGCAACTGTGCCAAGAACTTCTGTTGAAAAGGCTGTCTTCCCTCCTTTGAACTGCTTTAGTGCCTTTGCCCCAAATCCACTGAGCATATTTGTGTGGGTCTATTTCTGGGATCTCTATTCTGTTGATCTTGTGGCTATCCCGTCTCCCATACCATATTGTCAGGATTACTGTAGCTATGTAGTAGGGTTTATATCAGAAAGTGATTCCTCCCAATGTATTATTTTTCAAGAATTGTTTTAGCGATTCTGAGGCCTGTACCTTTCCAGATAAATTTTAAAATAAGCTTGTCTATGTCTACAACAACGCTTGCTGTGATTTTGATTAGGAATTGCATTAAACCTATAGATCAATTTGGGTTTAATTGATCATTGTCACTCATTAAAGAAGTGATATCTTGGGACCGGCCCCGTGGCCAAGTGGTTAAGTTCCCGCACTCCGCTGCAGCGGCCCAGGGTTTCGCCGGTTCGGATCCTGGGCGTGGACATGACACCGCTTCTTAAGCCACGTTGAGGAGGCATTCCACGTGCCACAACTAGAAGGACCCACAACTAAGAAATACAACTATGTGCTGGGGGATTTGGGGAGATAAAGCAGAAAAAAAAATAAAGATTGGCAACAGTTCTTAGCTCAGGTGCCAATCTTTATAAAAAAAGAATTGACATCTTTACTATGTTGAGTCTTTCAGTCCACGAACACAACATGTCTCTGTACTTATTTAGGTCTTCTCTCATTTCTTTCACCAGAATTTTGTAATTTTCAGCATACAGATCCTGTATATGTTTTGCTAAGTGTATAAATAGTTCAGTATTGCATTTTCTTCAAAGTGATTGCAAATAGTATTGTTTTTAATTTCTAATTCTATGTGAAATGACATTGACTTCTGTATGCTGGTCTTGTACCCTGGCTTTTCCGAAATCTAGGGCAGTATTTTATAAGCTTCCCCTGGAAATTTTAATGTGCAGCCAAAGTTGAGAACCACTGCTCTAGAAAAAGACCAGTGGTGAGATTTGGTGCCCTTAAAAAGTTGTGGTTTCCATTTTCAGTACCATCCAGCAGTCCTTGTGTGCATGCATGCATGTTTCTTTCTTCCAGTATCCACAAGAGTCATTACCAACATTCCCCCTTCTTTTCAGCCCTTCTCTACTTACCCTCCATCTTTTATTCCTTTTTCTGTTCTCTGAGGACCTTGCTTTCCACTCAACATCACCTGATGTCAACAACAACATGAAACTTTCTGATCCTCTTCCCCCTAAGTATTTAGTAGCTTATCTGTATCTGTACCCATTCATTTCTTTTCACAGTAACAGTGAGAAATGTCCTTTATCCCATTAGAGACAGTAAATTTTCCACCTATGAGTTTCATCCCCACCACTTCACCATGACCATCATGTGAACATTTGGGCCTACTTCTTTTTTGTCTTTCCTATACTGCTCTGTGTGTATGTATTTAAATAATTGTTATGCCTATTATAAGTTTTATTTTATCCTGCTTTTTCACTTATCATTCTCAGCATTGCTTCATATTATTAAACATTCTTTTAAAATATAATTTAATGGCTACATGGTGGCTTTCTATAATTCTTATAAAAATAGATTGTTTCCTTTTTTTATTTAAATAATGTTGGATTGACTATCCTTGTGTATACTTTTTTTTAGGTCTAGAATTTCCTTAAGATAAATTTCCTAGAAGTAAAATTGCTGGCTTTAGGGCATAACTATTTTCAAGATTCCTGACATACTTTAAAATTATAAACACGGCTGGGTAGAGTGCAAGTCAATACATCCTTTTTTTCTCCCCAGAAGAGGCAATTTGGAAATATCTGTCAATTTCTAAAGTGTGTGCCTCATGGTTCCCCAGTTTGCTTTTCCAGAAATACTGGCACAGATGCACAGATGTGTTTTCTGGGATGCTTGATGCATCTTATAGAGGAAAGAAATTAAGATAGTCTAAATGTTCCCCAATGGGATTAATAAATTTTGATACATTCATTATCTGAATACTGTGTGGTATTCAAAACAATGATGTGGTAGGTCTGTATGCAATGATGTGAATGATATGACCATAATCTAGTAAATGAAGAAAATTAGAACAAGGAAAATGACTGAGTAAAAAAACATGTTGGTGGGGGAAAATGTCTTAGCTCAAGAAAGTCTGGCAGGAAATGATATGATTGAGCAATAATTATCTGTGAAAGTAGCATAACATAAGATTTGGAACCGGCTGGTACTTGTGTAGAGAGATGAGTAGGAAAAGAATAGACAGGTTACAAAGAGTTTTATGTGATTTTATTAAGAGAGAGCAGTAAAAGTAGAGAACAAATCTTTGAAATAAATGGTCTGGGATAGCAGATATGCTGAAGCATTTAAGTATGTAAAAGTCTGGATACAAAGGAAGTGAAACAGTATGGGAAAACAAACACAGGAGCACTGTGTTCAGTGTCTGTGTGTAGTATATAGACACACCTACACACATAAACCCACAATATTTATATATATACAAATTCTAGTGATAGGAAAAAATACGAATATTTAAATGGATGATGTATCAATATATTTTATAATACACCTATCTCAGATTCAACAAGGCGAGGTCCTGGAGGCGCATGGACAAAAAGGCAGATGCTTTTTTTTTTTTTTTGCGAGGAAGATTGTCCCTGAGCTAATATCTGTGCCAATCTTCCTCTATTTTGTATGTGAGATGCTGCCACCTAATGGCTTGATAAACGCTGTGTAGGTCTGTGCCCGGGATGTGAAACTGTGAACCCCAGGCTGCCAAAGCAGAGCATGCAAACTTAACCACTATGCCACGGGGCTGGCCCCCAGCAAATGCACTTTTAAAAATGGTTATGATGAGAAACCAGGAGCCCCACATCTCGGTGCAGGGCATGTGTCTCTATTGTCCTAGGGGATAAGGAAATACCTGGAGCAAACAGGTAACATGTAAACCGGGATGATCCCTTCTGAGTAATTAATAGAAAGAATCTTCTGGAAGCCATACTTATTAAATTACAGGGTTAAAAAGGGTACTATCAGTTCAAAGTAGATATTTCTAAAGCTATCACCGAACAGCAAACAATATAGACAATGTTAATATGAATCTATAAATGATATTTACCTTTTCCTTTCTCATCCTTTTAATTAGGAGAATTTGTATCTCCAATCTGTTTGCCAAGGAAAGATGAGAAAACAAACTTACTTTCCAAATGTATGACTGCTGGATGGGGAATAACTGAACCACATCGTGAGTATATTTACTACCTCTTTCAAGATTAAAATCCAAATATATATGAAGTCCGAGTATACTCATTTTCATTTTTTCTTCATTTTTTAATGGGAGTGATAGTGGAAAAGTCTTTTTTCATAATAGATCTAAAGGTGACTACTTGGGTTTTAGGCCAATCATATTCATTAATTCTAGTTCATTGATACTTGTAAACAGTTGTGTTGGAGAATATTTAGTGATTTTATTACCCAATAAATATCTGTTTGTCTCCTTTATATGTAATTGCTCCACAGTTGCACTGTGAACACACATACTCACACACACAGTTGTTTTCACAACACTATAGATGCTGCTACTGGGAAAACCCATACTTGAAGATATGAGCCTATTCCCCAAAGATGTGAGGCATTTTTCTGAAATAATAGGCTGGCATAAATGGTAAATGGGTAGAAAGATTATGTGAAAATAATACATATAAAGATCAAACCCATGACTCTGGTCTCACTTCCACCGTCTTCTACAACTGAGTTAACAAGTTACAAATATCCAATGAACTAAAGAGTAAGTTAGAATGCAGTTTCAATTTGTCAGCCTCCAGACAGTGTCAGCACCTAAACGTGATGTCTGTTCAGCAAAAGTGAAGTCAAAAGAATGAAAGCACCATGAAACCAGTAGAATATGAAACCAATGGAATCAAGTATACACTTAACATGTAAAAAATGGATTGTATTCTTTGAGTAACAACAGCTGATTTGGGTGTAAGCTTTGTCTTTTTCCTTCTGTAAAGTGATATTATTTTTCTATCTTCTTGGGACTGTACTAAAGGCAAAAGAATCCATATAAAATGTTTTTTGGGGGCCGGCCTGGTGGTGCAGTGGTTAAGTGTGCACGTTCCACTTCAGTGGCCTGGGGTTCGCTGGTTTGGATCCCGGGTGTGGACATGGTACCGCTTGACAAGCCATGCTGTCCAGGTGTCCCACATATAAAGTAGAGGAAGATGGGCACGGATGTTAGCGCAGGGCCAGTGTTCCTCAGCGAAAAGAGGAGGATGGGCAGCAGTTAGCTCAGGGCTAATCTTCCTCAAAAAAAAAAAAAAAGTTTTTTGTTGTTTCTGTTATAAAAGGCACTGTGGAGTAATAATATTAGTTTTTGGCAAACACCCAACAGCATCATTACAGTGCCAGGAGAGGAGAATGGGTGGGATTGAACCCTTGGTGTCTGTTTATACAGGGCATTTTTGTTTTATCCTTTAAAAGCATTTGCCTAGGTTATATGTTTTTATGCCTTTTCTATTAGAAGATGAATTTCCTAAAATTGTGCAGCAGGCAGAGGTACCACTGATCAGTAGTACATCTTGTCGAAGCTACTGGGGGCTGGATATTAAAAACACCAGTATATGTGGAGGGGCTGCAGGATCATCCTCATGCATGGTAATTCAAGGACGGCATGGATGAGTACAGGAGTTTTCTTCTCGGTGTGTCTCATGAATGGGTGCTTGCTGACCATAACGAGGTATAAATGTATGGTAGTTTTAAAATGAAAAGTGAGAAGAAGAAGCACCTTGCTAAATTGATGTACTGCGATTGCTAATTTGATACTTGAAGTGGACTCAATTCTCAAAAGGCATTACTCATTCATATGCTCGGTTAAACTATGTGAAATTGATGCTGTTCAACTGTTTCCAACCTACAAAAAAATAATTTCTTGTGGCTCAACATCACAGCTGAATTAGGTAGCTCAAAGTACCTACTTCTAGTAGCACTGAAAATGTAAAAACGTTTTCAGATAACTCAAAACCATCACTTATATTTAGTAGAGGATGGAAACCTTCTGCATGGCAAAGTGTATTGTCAGCATTAAATGAATTTATGCTAAATGTAGCTTTCAGCCTCTCTCTGAAAATATAGATTTTGATCTGATTCAGAGATCTGTAACATCAGCCAACTACCTGAGTGGCCCTACTTCCCTATGCTGCTGGGAGCAGAAATTAGAGATGAGAGAGTGACTCAGGCATTGTCTGAGCATCCTCTGAGGCTGGGGTTAGCGTCAACCGTGACTCATGCAGCCAGGAGAACTTCTCTTTTTGCTGGTTGCAGGGAGATTCTGGAGGACCACTGCAGTGCACCCGGGACGGGCAGTACAAGCTCGTCGGTATCGTGAGCTGGGGCAGCAGTAACTGCTATCCCACCGCGCCAACAGTCTTCACCAGAATTTCTGCCTACAGGGACTGGATCACATCTGTCACCGGAGGAGAAGCATGATCACTGAAAGAGCAGCACTGTGGAACTGTGTTTATAAGTGGGAAAGGAAATACACAGCACTATACCTGAAAAATAAATCTCTTGCCGGTGCTAAAAAACTCAGTGGTGCTTCCCCCAACCCTTGTCATTGAGGAGCTTGGATTTGGTGTGTCCATACATTCAAGATTAAACATCAGTCACAGAAAGTTAGTGTTGGTTCATGCCTCCTGGGAATTTACAATCTGGAATGTCATTAAATTCATACCTAGGGTACCATGAATATTTCATATTTGAATATCATCATATACACTTTTTACTATTTTTTCTAGTTTGGTAAACATTGGAAGATATGAAGGGAAATGTTATTTAGTCCATAAAATTCTTAATTTTACTCACCCAGAACCATGCCCTGAGCACACTTAAGTAGGAAAGCTCCCTGTAAGTTTCACAACTTCAATGCACAATAAACAGTTCAATTATTTGGGGCTGGCCCTGTGGCCGAGTGGTTAAGTTCTCAGGCTCCGTTCAGTGGCCTGGGGTTCCCCAGTTTGGATCCTGGTTGTGGACCAACACACCCCTCATTAAGCCACACCGTGGTGGCATCCCACATAGAAGAACTAGAATGACCTACAACTGGGATATACAACTGTGTCCTGGAGCTTTGGGGAGGAAAAAAAAAAAGATTGGCAGCAGATGTTAGCTCAGGGCCAATCTTCAAAAAAAAAATTATTAGGCATATCACTTGATTTTGAAAATTTTTGATACAATTTTAGGATATTTCAATTGTCTTTAAAGCATTTCATTTATCTGAACCTCGGTTGACCAATATCCTCATCTCTGTAAGCTGTAGCCAGGAATTAAGGAGTAAGAGCTAAGGATGCCCCGGGCCAGAGACTAAATGCCCAAGTCCATCACAGGAATATATAATATACAATGAGTAAGAGCCTGAGGCAACTATTTTCTTTCTTATTTTATACATTTCCACCAAAATTTATCATTTGGTTTCCAAGATGACAGCATTCAAAAGGGGAGTATAGATCAACTTTAGGTAAGCCCACATGTAACCAAATGAAAGAGCAACTCATAAAGAAGTAGGCAGAAATATTTTACTTTTCTCTTTCTCTGCTCTCCCTTTCTCTCATGCCCTTGTCTGTCCCCACCCCTCTCTTTTTCTCTTTCAATCTCTCCTCTCTTTTGGAAGTGCTACAAAGGGAAAGTGTTATAAATATCCTAGTATTTACTAAAAACCCCTTACGTGAATATTAGTCTAAACTGCTTTCATTGATTTAAATTACACTTTTTGATAGAGACTCTAAGTAAAACGAAAAATGAAATTTGCAATAGGGATTCTCTATTTCTTGTCTTAATCTCTTTTGGACCATTTTTACTTTGTCTCTTAATAAATTTTTCTCATCTTCTTTATCAGATGACATTAAAAGAGATCAAAGAGGGGCTGTATATTAAAGTGTCAGGCCTGTCTAAAGTTTTTTTCTTCATTGTATGATCTGCTGGCTGTTAATTTTGGTACTGGCACAGTCTCCATCATGACCTTCTGGACAGTGATCTGCTGGTGATGCTTTGGGGCTCTGTCAGCAAAGGAGGGAGGGTTAGCCCTCCATAGTCTATCTAGAGAAGATGCTTGATTTTCCTATGAGTGTAAGAGACTATTTGGTGCTCTGTTTTGGCTCCAGTAGGCAGTAATTTTTAAATTCTTCTATAGTTAATCTTTTCTCTATTGAATACAACTGTGTTAGACTGTTTTACTTGCCCTTCTAGTTGAAAACCAATTCAGTTGAGGAGGGATGTAAGCTGTATTTCTTGCTTTGACATTTTCTTCTCAAGAACTCTCCGTTTCATTTCAAAGTTAAGCTCTATGTGTATTAGACTGCAATCAATCATGTAAATTGACATGTAAGGATCACATAACCAAACTTAAAGAAATTAGAGACCTGATGACCTAATTTCTTATTCATACATGTATTAAAAAATATCCTTCTTGAGCACCTACTGTGTGGGAGGTACAGGCACCTAGAAAGAGGAAGTTTCCCTCATCTTTAGAATTTCATGCTAGTGGAGAAGAACGATATACAAAGATAATTAACTATTCCACATGCTCTGGGAGCTGGCAGCCTAGGAGGGAACAACCAACACTTTCTGCAGGCATGGATAAAGGTTTTGCAGGAGAAGGAATATTTGAGTTGAGTTTTAAAGTGCAAGTATGAGTTGACTTGATTTTTATGTTTTATACACCAATCTCTCATGTTAAAGAAATCTATAGCAAGGTATTTTCCTATCAACAACTTCACATACTGTGAATTTCTCCTGTCATCTGGATTATTGGAAATTTTTTTTGTTCATTCTTAAACCATAAATTATGGTACTTCAGGGCCGGCCCAGTGGCACAGCGGTTAAGTTCACATGTTCCGCTTCTCCGCGGCCCGGCGGGGTTCGCCGGTTCAGATCCTGGGTGTGGACATGGCACCGCTTGGCAAGCCATGCTGTGGTCGGCGTCCCACATATAAAGTAGAGGAAGATGGGCACGGATGTTAGTTCAGGGCCAGGCTTCCTCAGCAAAAAGAGGAGGACTGGCAGTAGTTAGCTCAGGGCTAATCTTCCTGAAAAAGAAAAAAAACTAAAAAAAAAATTATGGTACTTCATTTACTCTAATCCTCCACCTTGTCATTTTCATACAATTTTCAATAATATAGTTCCAACACTTCATGCATGTTCTTTGTCAATTTAATAAATAGTCAACAACTTAAGTCTAATAAGTATCTCATTCTCACTAAAGATTAACGGCTTTTTTCATCTTGGTCTCAACTTTATTATTATCAGTAGCATTATTTTATTTTTCTATTCCCCACAGATATTTATAAAATAAGACTAAATTTTAACCAAATTGTCAAGTAATGGCAACATAAACAACTCCTGGGACCAAGATATCTAAGAGACTCTTCAAGAGGCAGAATAAAGGGGAAGAATTATAATAAAAACCCTTGCATTTTTCTGCAGTTTCCTTTGCCTGGAAAGCTCAGATTGTCACTGTGATTTGCATTTGCTGATGTCACTTGCAACGATCAGCCTATTTATTAACTTTGCTTAGTTCACACTGGCAGTTACACGTCCTACCATCCATTCTCTTCCAGGGGAAATGGATTTTAAATGTGTCTGTATATGTTCTAGGTGCCAGATAATCCCTGACATTTCCAGTTAGTTCATTTAATTATTAAAGCCAATCTTATGAAAATATTTTGAATGTAATATTAATTACCCCTGGGCATAGGGATTAAAATTGTTGCTTCTGAAGCCGGACTTCTTGGGTTCAAATCCTAGCTCTATCATGAATTAACTTTATGACTTTGGGCAAATTAGCCCCATTGTACTTCCATTTCCTCATCGATAAAGTGGAAGAAATAAGAGAAAGGTATTCATAGAGATATCTTATAGTTAAAGGAGTTTATAAATTTAAACCACTGAAAACAGTGCTGGCACCTAGTAAACTTTTTTTTATTATCTTGTGCCTTTTCCTAAAATAAAGCTTTTAAGGAGAATTCCTCCCCACCCTGAATCCTTTAAAAACTTTTTTGGATAAAAGAGAATGGTTAAGGGGCTGGCCCCGTGGCTGGGTGGTTAAGTTCACGTGCTCCACTTTGGCAGCCTGGGGTTCGCTGGTTCGGATCCTGGGCGCAGACCTACGTCCCGCTCATCAAGCCATGCTGTGGCGGCATCCCAAGTAGAGGAACTAGAATGACCTACAACTTTGGGGAGAGAAAAAAGGAAGATTGGCAACAGATGTTAGCTCAGGGCCAATTTCCTCAAAAAACAGAAAAGTGAAAAACCACTCTATTTTTTTTTAAAAAAGAGACCAGTTTAAAAACGGTTACAAAAATGGATAAACCATGCTAAATGAAAGATAAAATCATGCTAAGTGAAAGAAGCCAGTTTCAAGTGACTACATCTTATGATTCCACTTATATAAAATGTCTAAAAATGACAAAATTATAGAGCCAGGAAGCAGAACAGTGGTTACCTAAGGCTATGGGTAAGAGCAGGAAATAACAAAAGGAGGGGGATGGAAATGTTCTAAAATTGGATTATGGTGATAACTGCGCGACTCCACAAATTGACTAAAATCATTGAATTATAGACCTACAAAGTTTTTTTTAGGAATAGTTTTAGAGTTTTTACTTACTCTAACAGAACTTTTATCAGGACGGGTAAAATCTGATTAAACTCTGATATTTGAATGTAGTCAGAATCCAGCAATAAACTGTTACATGTGGGAGGCAAGGATTAAGTCACACATTACTTGGGGAAAGATTGATTTTATTAAGTCTTGCTGTTCAGGAATATAATGTATCTTTCCAGTTAGTTCTTTATGTCTCCATTTTTTTTTCATTAATTCTCTTCATAATGTCCATAAGGATTTAATTGGGGAATGACAATCCCATTAGGCTACCTTAATAGCTTCCTATGTGCCAATTACTTTACAGAGATTTCCTTAGTTCTGAGCACAACTGTATGAGAAAGGCATTATCTTGCCCGTTTTACCAATGAGGAGATGGAAGCAGAGAGAGGTTAACTACTTGTTTTACATCACACAGCTGGAGTCAGAGCAGAATCAGCACTTAGGTTTTTCTGATTACAGACATTAATCACCATACTCCATGGCTGAGGAGTGTTTTCAGAGAATAATACAGGCAAAAATGTGAAGTTTGGACTGGGAAGATAAGACTGGAAGCTTGGAGAGATTGGAAGTACGCCAGCTTCATTCACACGGTTGAACATGTGAATGAAAATAAAATGTACAGAGGTAAAAATAAGACATATGTAATAAGGGAGGATCTGTTTTCAGAGAGCTTAAAAAATAGTATAAGTTGCCTTGACTCCATTAGGAATTACTTGCCAGCTGCTGGTTAAAAAGATGTTACTTCAGTAGTTTGAAGGAATTAGGATTTCATTCTCTTCCCTAAATGAAGTCAGCTCTACAGAGTTATGAAGGCCTGAGGCTTTTTCTGTCTTCCTCCTCCACTATCCTCAGTGTATGAACTCAGTCGTCCAGTCTTAAAGTGGCTGCTGGACTCAGGCCATCACACTCACATTCCAAGCAGGGAAAAGAGGGAGGGCAAGAAGAAAAGGGAATAAATGGTTTTCATAGCAGCCCTACTCAGTGACTTTTACTTACATCTCTGGCCACCCCATCTGCCAATTCTGGGAGTGTGGTTCTTCACTTTGGCTTATTGTCCGGGATTCTGGTACTAACGAAGAATATTTCCATAGGCAACCAGAAGTCTCTCCCACATCCTAATTATTATACATTGCTTTTAATTTTACTTTTGTCATTTTTTCTAGAAATAAATGCAAAAGAAATAGGGCTAATTAAAAAATGATACCTTGGTTGTATAAAGCAAAAAGTATAATTATTTATTTCACTGCTCTCCTTTTCCATTTCCTCTAGTTAACATTTTTAATAGACCAGGAGATCCCATATAACAATTGTATGAGTTTCAGACTGAGAAAACAGGGGAGAAATCAATCAAGAACCCTTCCTAGAAGCAAAGGGCATGAGTTGCCAGGCCAAGAGGAGCCACTGGATGCCCAGCACAATAATGAAGACAGACCCATATCAGAGACATCACTGTGGAACTTAAGAGCACGAGGGACAAGAAAATGATATAAGATTCCAGAGAAAAACAGGTCACATACAATGGGTCAGGAATCTGAGTAGCTTTAGACTTCTCATCAGGAATATTTAAAGCAAACAGATGTTTTGCTGTGTGGGCCTCTCCACTGGGTTTCTTGTATGTTCATGACAGAAGAGCTGCATTTCGCCAAAGGATGATCTAAGAGACAGCGACGGGGAAGTTGCACTGCCCTTTATGACCTTTGATAGCCCTTTTAAACTTTATAATAATAGAGTCTTTTCAATTCTTCCTTGACAAATTACATAGCTTAACTGAAGCCTATTTGCTTGGTGCCTAGACAAAAAGAAGAATATGGAAATGATACTACTTTCCCGGCCTCATATTTTTCCACCTTTTGTCTCTAAATGGAGGACTTTAATGGGTTCCTATGCGTTCCTTCAGCATGGACTTGGTTTATGATAGAGATCATGTTAATGGCTTCTCCTAACTCAGGCTTAGTAGTCACCAACTCTACTATTTTTTTTTTCACAATTTCTCCCCAACCCCCTGCCCAGTGCATAGTTGTCTGTGTGTGTGTGTGTGTATATATATATATTTTTTTTTTTTTTTTTTTAAGTTGTGGGTCCTTCTAGTTGTGGCATGTGGGACGCCACCTCAACATGGCCTGACGAGAGGAGAGCCATGTCCACGCCCAGGATCCGAACTGGTGAAACCCTGGGCCACCCAAGTGGAGCGTGTGAACTTAACCACCCGGCCACGGGGCTGGCCCCCCGTCTCTACTATTATGGGAGTGCCAAAGGGGATCAACTTGTTATAGAGCATCACCCTCATAGGATGGATGTGATACCAAAGCAGCAGCCCCAATCTGGGCTGAGGACTCAGATCTTTAATGGGGTTTCTCCCAACCTCCATTAGAGGGAAATCAACTCCTGACCAAGTTTACTCCCTCAAAGCCTAGCTCATGAGAAAGTGTGTGTTGGGCAAGAGAGAACGCTTGAGTCTCACTGGCTTCTCTCCTTCTAAGACCCAGACGGAGAGGAGGGAGACCTCACTATTGTTGGCTTAACTATACTTCACTTAGAAAAACAAGTTCAATAAATAAGAGGATTTGTCAAATTAGGTCTTGTTGAACAGTAATAGTAAGGTATCTATTTATTCATAATTTTTAGTCAAAGCATCTGAACTCTGACCATATATTATTTATATATTTAGTTATTTATGTATTTTTTACATGATACAAATCACTTGTAGGGACATATCCCAGATGTGGGATGGAAATTATTTCACCTTTTTAGCTCAATACAAATGTTAGAGAATCATATCAGAAAATGGAAAAATATCCTCTGCTTAGCTGAATGTTGATTCTCTTTCTCTCTCATAGTATCTTGTTTTTTTCTTTCTTTGTAATTATGACAGTTGGTCATGTACATAAAAATCACACAAATATGAAGGCATACAAATGTCCGTGTGGAAAATATTCTCTTCCAACCTTCACCTGGGTTTATGAATTTATGAATGTTAACATTAACGAGTGAAAATTAGGTTGTGATTGTTCCAGGGCTTATCAGCCAGTTGGTCTGGGAGGCTACATTTGTGGCTTGAGAGGCCAGCACAGTGTTTGTTTGCTTAGGTGAGGAAGATTCGCTTTGAGCTAACACCCATGGCTAATCTTCCTCTTTTTTGGCTTGAGGAAGATTAGCCCTGAGCTAACATCTGTGCCAATCTTCCTCTATTTTTTGTATGTGGGTTGCCGCCATGGCATGCCTTGATGAGTGGTGTAGGTCTGCATCCAGGATCCAAACCTGTGAACAGCTGAAGCTGAGTGCGCAAACTTAACCATTATGCCATGGGACTGGCCCCCAGCACGTGTTTTGAAGTTTGAATTTGAAAGCTTTTGGATGAGACACGTATGCTATCTTCCTGATGCCTGAAGGCCCTGATCCTTGATAAGTGATAAGACTTGTAGACATTTGTGAGCATCTATTTGTCATATTATTGAAATTAAAATTTGACTACCTACAGCATGTGAGTTAAATATGCTGTCTCTTTTTAACTTAATGTAAGTCCATTAAAGTATTTATTATATTATGTCATGGGCACTTATTTAAAGAACTTCATCCACTGTTAGCATGAAATTAGTAATGTGTTTATAAATTTTCAGAAATATAAAAAGCTACAATTTATTTTAAAATATTGAGAGCTCATAAAAATGTTAATCAAACAGATGAAACAATACATCTGTGATGCAAAGATGGATAGAGAATATTGATGAAAGAATATTTGGAAATGAAAAGTAAAATACCAGGTTTAGATATTATAACCAGTGTAGAACACAATATTGTAAGAAATATATACAGATGGTACCTGACTTAAGATGGTTCAACTTACAATTTTTCAACTTTATGATGGTGTGAAAGTGATATTCGTACTTTGAATTTTGAATTTTGATCTTTTCCCAGGCTAGCGATATATGGTACCATTCTCTCTGGTGATGGTGGGCAGCAGCAAACTACAGCTCCCAGTCATCCTTGTAATCATGAGGGTAAACAACCAATATACTTACAACCATTCTGTACCCATATGACCATTCTGTTTTTCACTTTCAGTACAGTATTCAACAAATTACATGAGATGTTCAACACTTCATTATAAAATAGGCTTTGTGTTAGATGATTTTGCCCAACTGTAGGCTAATGTAAGTGTTCTGACCACATTTAAGGTAGGCTAGCTAATCTATGATGTTTGATACGTTATGTGTATTAAATGCATTTTCAACTTAGGATATTTTCAACTTATGATGCCTTTACCAGCATGTGATCCCATGTTGAGGAAGATCTGTATTTAGGCTGAATGTTTTTGTTTTTAAATTTATTGGAGACTATAGGAAGACATATTGAAAACATATAATAATACATTATTAATAACTATTTGTATATTGGTATATTAACAAACTATTAAGATACTACTGTATTAATAACTATTAAGATAAATGACACCAATCACACTCATTTATTTGTTTTTGGGTTTCCTTATTTGGTGCCTGTCTATCCCAATGTAGTACAAATTCCACGAGGGCAAGGTTATCAACTTTGTTACTAGGTCACACTCCATACTTAAATACCACTTGTCATATAGAAGGTATTCAATGAATATTGGTTACAAGAATGGCCAGGTCACGGGTTCAGTTGACTGATCTGTGGTCCTTTTGATCGTTTATTAATCATACTGAAATACTGCACAAACAATGCCTTACAGACACTGGTGGTAATTCTACTGACACAGAGGTGTTAGATGGCAGATAGTGCCATTATGCATAGACTTAAGGTCCATTAAGCTGACACACAAAATCTAAACTTGACATGTGAAAAAGTGATTTAAGATTTTTAAGTCCCAACTTGGCATATGAAAAAATAATTTTTGCATATAAAATTTTTGGGGTAAACTATAAAATCCACTTGGGACAGACTGAATTTGAGGTGTTTGTGGGGCATTCATATAGCAAAAACTATTAATTTATTTGTTTACCTTAATTTTGCTCCTCATTTGCTAAAACTTTTACTCAAACTATAGAGAAGAAGAAAAAAAAGCTTGAAAATACCTTTTGAGCATCTGTACAAAATACAGGTTGCTTAGCGCCAGTTGTTAATCCCCAATCTAAAACCTATCTCCTGGTTCTCTTCTGCAGATAATACATAATGCAACAGATTATTATTTATTTTTTTTGGAAGCAAATTGTTTTCCAGACATAACATCACCAATAACATAGGATTAAGTATTCACCCCTCTTTAGAGTATTCACCCTTGAGAGGAAATTAATTTAGTCTTCATTTGGTAGCCTGGAAGATGGTGAGCTGTTTTTAAATAAGTAGGATCAAATTCGTCAGTTTTGCTACAATACTGGAAAATCCAACTCTTGTGGGATAGGTGTTAGTCTGAAAGTAGACTACTCTGGAGATGAGAGGTCAAGTGGAACTAAGTGAACAGCCAGCCTCCATCCAAGCAAGAGCCCATACAATCCTAGACCCACAAAACAGGAAGAGTGCTGCTGTCTTTGTGGTTAAGATAAAGAAGCACTTTAGATATGTATTAACTCATATATATCAGTCCTCCTAATTGTTATGAGATTATCATGACATTTTACAGATGAGGAAACGACACAAAGAGATGAAATAATGTGCCCAAGGTCACATGGTAGTAAACGATCGAACTGGAATTTTAACCCAAGAAATCCTAGCCCAGTGTCTACGATCTTAACCACTACACTATACTGCTTCTTAAATACGTGAGGAAGGTAGAAAGTTTAAATCATTTTAAAGTTTTTGGATTAACCCTGACATCAAAGTCGGGAAATGAAATAGCATCAGTGGAAACTCTTCATCTGCCCTTATTTTCTAGGGTAGTTTCAATTTAGTGAAATTTTATATTCAATAGACATTAATTCACTAAATAAAATGATGTGGTTTGCTCCTCTGAAGGACAATTTAGTGTTGTGGTCAAGATTTCTTTGCCTCTCCCAGCTATGTGCCTTTGGGTAAATCTACTTAGCTGCCATTTGACTCAATTTGCTTACTTATTAAACAGGTGGGTAATAGTATTATCTTACAGTTTTAAGGATTAAATAAGGCAAGTAAAGCATTTAAAACAGTGCTTACTGTATAAGCAATAGTCATACCTTTCTAAGACTGTTTTGGTCAATAAATCAGAAAATTAAAATCTCAAATGTTTGGAAAATCTGGTGACAGGTGGGCTTATTCTTGAGCAGTTCTCATTTAACCCTTCTTTCCAAAGTTCCTTCTATCACTTATATTATGAAGTGTTTGGAAAAGATGAAGCATTAATTTTCTCTCTCAACAAATACTTGAGCGCACAGTAGGTGCTGGCGATATAAAGGTGAGGAAGGCAGACGTGCTTTCTTACGGAGCTTACTCTCTGGAAGACAAGAAAAACATTGAACAAATAATTAAGAGCGTTACCTATGCCTGGAAAAGGAAGTTTAAATGTTCGGACAAGAGAAAACACGGATGTAAAGACAGAAAAGGCACAAAACGTGGTGCAGAGTGGAAGGATACGTATTAGGGTTGTAAACGATAAATTCCTGCGCCCAAGTCTCTCGTTAGTAATGAAGTACGGCATGAGGAGTTGAGATTCATCCTAAGGCCTCCTAAGTGTGAGTCGGAAAGTAACCTCGGCCTCCCTGGAGAAGCTGATTGTTTACCGGCCACGTGGTTACACCTAAAGTAAGTTTCAACCTCCGTTCTGCTTAGCCACGCCCCTTTCATCTTGACCTCTTGACTTGCACTGCGTCAGCAGAGGGAATTATCGCGAGAACTCGACATCGTCTCCTATTTGACGTTTTCAGCGGTGTTAGTCGCTTTTGTTCTCGCGATATTTCTGGGCAAACGGGAGCCCGGGCGACCCGGGCTTCTGTGAAACATGGCGGTCGGCTGGGACCGTAGCACAAGGTAAAATATTGAAACCCCGCCGGGTGCTGTTCCCTTGGTTGTTCCAGGGCTGTTCAGGGCATGAACGTGGTTAAGGGGACTGAGTGCCTGTCCTGGCGTTGGTTCCCCGTGTTCATCGCTCTCCTTTGGAGAGCGGGCCGGCCCGGGAGCCGCTCCGCTTCCCCCGGGGGCGTTACTGGCAGGACCCTGGGCAGCGCTGCGCCCGGGAGCCCCGGTCTCCGCGGGCCGTGCGCTGTCTTGCAACTTGAAGGAGTTTCGGTGCTGCCCCGACGGCTGCTGACCCGGACCCGTTGCTTCTCACAGTGGCCGATGGCTCCTCCCGTCCGCAGGCGAGGGGGGTCCCGCGTGCAGAGCAGCCGGATCGTGTCCCCATCCTCCCGGGCGTCTGGCTCCCCACCCCTCTTCATACAAACACCAAATTCTTGGCAGCAAGTTGCTCTCTCTTTTTAAGAAAGACTGAGGTCTTGGCCTCGCCGGGAAGGAGAGTTTCGCACGCCGCCTGGGAAGCTGAGAAAGGGGCAGGGCTGGGCGAGATGCTTAGGAGACAGCTCCGAGTGTCGCGACTTTTCCTAATCCCTCGAGGGTTAAGAAACCCTCAGAAGGTAACGTGTCGACTCGTGGTAGCACATAGCCTTGGGTAAAGGTAGTGTGTAGAGTGGATAGGTCAGTGCTTGAGAAGACACGTTGAAGTAACTTTTGTATTTGGGATTTAGTGCCCCCGAGACTTAACGCAGGGTTACGTAATGTCTGTTAAAATGTTGCAAGACTGGCTTTCAGAAGCAATTAAACATACACTAAAAACAGGATTTATTCATTTGTTTGAAGTGGTACTTAAGTATTTCAAGTAATTGCCTAGCCTGATAGATTGAACTCTAGTACACAGTACAGCCATTATACAGAAATGAGTCAGGGTTGTTCACTGAACAATTCGGGACGTATGCTTGTCTGCTTAATTTGGTTATCGATATCTTTAAGTTATTTAAATCGTGCGATTACTCCACTTCTGTTAGAGGAAAAGCATGCGAAAAAGAAATTCCATACTTATGGGAGGGGAGCGGGGGAGGAATTTCTTTTTGATAATAAACTTTAGTACACAACTGAGTGTTGTAATGGCTTGTGGGTGCAAATCATAAAAATATATCATGCTTAAAAGATCTCTCAAAAGAATTCAGGCCTAGTCTGGAACAACAACAACAACAACAAAAGAATTAGAAAAAAGCATAAATTATTGATTTTCTTTGGGGGTTAGTGATTTAATTGGAAAAAATAGTGACACTTATTTTTAACAGAAGTTACTTTTAGGCAGTCTATGCCTGCTACAAATTCTATTTCATAGTTTTCCAATATTTATTTTGGTTCTGCCCCTTGGTGTCATGATGGGCACATTAACCTCTTTGTGTCTTAGTTTCCTTATCTGCAAAATTGGAATAAGAATAATACCTAACTCATAAGGTGGTTGGTGAGATTAAATGATTTAAAACATGCAGAGTACTTGGAACCATGCCTGGCATACAGTTAGCATTCGGTAAGTGTTAGCTCTTCTTATTTTATCATTTTTGTTTTCTAACTTCTGTTGTTACAAAATGTTGACCTGTTACGCAGTCAAAATATAGACTGAAAAAGACACTTTTTAAAGTAATTTCTTTCTGGCTCCAGATTGATTAAACACTCTTTGTTCTGTATGGTTAATAAGTCCTTAGTCTCTATCTTCCAAGTGCTTGCTTGCTTAAACGTTTTATCGTGTCTTAATTACTAAGGTACAAATTCCTCCTTTCTACTACTCCCTGTAGTGTTATCACAGTCTACGTCAGTTCTACTGCTCTAGATGCCTTGTTATCCCATTCTCCTTGCTTTGGGGGATGTTCATTCTCTTGTAAATATATTTCATTTGTCCAGGACCTTTTCCTCACATGTTCCTTATACTTGTTACTTCAATTTTGTACGCTTTTTTTTTGAAGAAGAAGAAGATTAGCCCTGAGCTAACATCTGCTGCCAATCCTCCTCTTTTTGCTGAGGAAGACTGGCCCTGAGCTAACATCGGTGCCCATTTTCCTCTATTTTATATGTGGGATGCCTACCACAGCATGGCTTGCCAAGCAGTGCCATGTCCACACCCGGGATCCCACCTGGCAAACCCCAGGCCACCAAAGCGGAACGTGCGCACTTAACCACTGTGCCACCGGGCCGGCCCCAGTAGTTACTATAGTCAAGCCATTCTTTGAGGAGGATTGTGTTTGTCCTTGCTTCACATTGCTACTAGGCGCTTCCAAATTGTTGTGTTGCCATCGCTCTGCAGTCTTTTCTCTTAACTTTTATTCTATCAATTTATATCATCCTCGGTCTATTCATGATATTATTAACTAACCTCCAATACTCTCCCACTATCCTCAAGGACCTTAACATAAATCTCAAATATCCTGCAAGTCTTTGCATTTCTTTTCAGAATTAGAAACAGACATTTATCAAATGAATCATTTTTCTCTTGATTAAAAACTATGACATAACCATTAATACCCCCCTCCTTTTATTTATTTATTTATTTATTTTTAAGATTTTATTTTTTCCTTTTGTTGTATAGTTGTATATTCTTCGTTGTGGGTCCTTCTAGTTGTGGTATGTGGGACGCTGCCTCAGCGTGGTTTGATGAGCAGTGTCATGTCTGTGCCCAGGATTCGAACCAACGAAACACTGGGCTGCCTGCAGCAGAGCGCACGAACCCAACCACTCGGCCACGGGGCCAGCCCCACCTCCTTTTACTTTTTATTTTTATTTTTTTAAAGATTTTATTTTTCCTTTTTCTCCTCAAAACCCTCTGGTACCTAGTTGTATATTTTTAGTTGTGGGTCCTTCTAGTTGTGGCATGTGGGACGCCGCATCAACATGGCCTGATGAGCGGTGCCATATTGGCGCCTGGGATCCGAACTGGTGAAACCCTGGGCCGCTGCAGTGGAGCGCACGAACTTAACCACTCAGCCATGGGGCAGGCCCCCCTCTTTTAAAATAAAATTATAAGAAAGGATTCTGAGAAGTTGAGGATCTTTCCAAATTTGTCACACAGCTGGTAAGTGCCTAGATAGTAACCCAAGTACTTCTGATCACAAAATTCACATTTATACTCTTATTTGGCTTCCAGCTAAACCTTTTTTATCACTCAGAAGGTTATTAGATTTATTTGAATTATGTTAGGATAAACAATTTTAAAAACATTTAACTGTTGTAAAAAGTAAGTTTTAAAGAAAAAAGGATTAGTGCTTCTTTTGGATATATAGTGTTTGTAAAGTGAAACTAAGTTATCTTTCATAAAATTTTTTTTATTGTATCCTAATGCAGTATAGTTAAGTAATGTAAAATTACAGCTAAGTTGTAGTTTGCTTTTCATTTCTGAAGTTCAGTGATGGCCTGGATAATATTTGTCCTGTCTCCTTTCTCATCCTTATTCATGGCTTGTATTGCTTTCATAGGGCTGCCATAACAAATCACCAGAAACTGGATGGCTTAAAAAAAGAGAGATTTCTTCTCTCACATTTCTAAAGTCTAGTAGACTGAAATCAAGGTGTTGGCAGGGCCATGCTCCCTCTGATAGCTCTAGGAAAGAATCCTTCCATGCCTCTTCTAACATCTGGGCAGTCCTTAGCGCTCCTTGGTCTATGTGGGAGCATCTTGACTTTGCATCATTTTGATCTCTGCCTCTGTCTTGACATGGCGTTCTCCCCTGTGTCTGTGTGTCTTCACATGGCCCTCTTATAAGGACACCAGTCATTGGATTTTGTGCCACCTTAATCCAGTATGATCTCATCCTAACAAATTGTATCTTCAAAGACCAAATATTTCCAAATAAGGCTCATTCACAGATACCAGGGGTTAGGACTTTAATATGTCCTTTTGGGGAACATAGGTCAATCCACAACATGGCCACATGTATTAACCAATTGAATATTTCTCATATTGCCAAATATATATTAAAAATACAAGTTAGCTCATAAAATGTGGGTAGCAGGAGATAAATTATGTCTCCATTTTTGTTTGGAGAAGTAATTAAACTTAATTGAGCAGAGTGTAAAAAGGATCATGAATTCTATATTTTAGTTTTGGCAAAGCATCTGATAGTCTCATTATATTCAAGTGGACACAGTGATGAAATATCGGCTGTATGACATGACTTAGATTGGGTGTGATAATGTGTGTCTGTGTTCCAGCATGAAAGATTATTTCTTACGTCTTATGCAGTTTTTGGAAGCTTTGTCTTAGTCTCAGCTGTTATCAAGTGACTTCCTGGAGTTTTTTGTCTTGTTTTTTAATATACACAGCAATTTAGGAGAGAAATCAAAGAAAACAGATATGGTACTGGAGATTGTCAAAGTATGAAGAGCAATACCAACCCAGTGGGCAAAGGAATCTGATGCAGTGGCTCCCAAATTTTTAGCTTTTGTGGACAAGTACAAAAAATATATAGAAAAAACGGGGAAAGGGACAGTATTTAGGGACTGATGTCGAATTTCAGTTTTTAATTTTCCTAAAGAAGGACATTCAAAAACAACACAAACAAAAATCCTCTGTTCTCTACTTTTATTATTTCATAAAAGAAAGGACATTTTGACACACAAAAAAGGGGAGAAATAATCTCAGAATAAAGGACACGTTTTTAAATTGAATAAATTTAGCTTTTAAAAAAATTCCTATATTGTCCTTGTTTTTTAATTTAGGTACAGACTAGAAAATTTTGTAATGGAATGGCAGTGACTTCTGGAAACTGCTGATCTAGGGTATTTCTAAATGCATTTTTGAAAATCACTGACCACGTTGCTTGGAGAGCCAAGTAGAGTGGGAATGGGAGCAATGGAACTGGGTAACTGAGAGGAGACCAAGGAAAAGGCAGAGCAGATTCTGTCCTCCTCAGGAAGTTAAAGTGCAGGAAGGATGATTGACTCTTCTCAGAGAGGGAAAGTAGTGTTTTGGATTTTAGTGGTGGAACACCTTTATTTTGTTTATGTTTTTGTTTTGTTGAGGAAGATCAGCCCTGAGCTAACCACCACCAATCCTCCTCTTTTTGCTGAGGAAGACCGGCCCTGCGCTAACATCCATACCCATCTTCCTCTACTTTTTTATAGGTGGGATGCCTACCACAGCATGGCTTTTTGCCAAGTGGTGTCATGTCTGCACCCGGGATCCAAACCTGTGAACCCCCAGCCGCCGAGAAGCAGAACGTGCGAACTTAACTGCTGTGCCATCAGGCCAGCCCCAAGTGGAACACCTTTAAAAGTTAAGAAAGGGAGCCGACCCAGTGGCGCAGCGGTTAAATTCACACGTTCTGCTTCGGCGGCCCAGGTTCGCCAGTTCAGATACCGGGTGTGGACATGGCACCGCTTGTCAAGCCATGCTGTGGCAGGTGTCCTACATGTAAAGTAGGGGAAGATGGGCACGGATGTGAGCTCAGGGCTAATCTTCCTCAAAAATAAAAAAAGTTAAGAGGAGCCAAAACATGGCTTTGCTTGTGTGTGGCTTTGCGTAGAATTAAGCTGGAAGTCATAGGAGTAGAAGATCTGTTACACTTGCATGGTAAAATGGTTATCATTGTGAATGAATGCCACAGGATGAGTGTCATAGGGTTGTGAGTTCCAAAGGATGCTGATGGGATGGGGAAGAAGAGAAGCATACTGAATGATCCAGGTGCTGAAGGCATTAAGGAAATTGTAAATATATCCAGATGTTAGGAGAAGATGATAAATACTGAGGTGAGAGTCAGTGTACACTGTGGTTTGGAGCATGGACTCTGGAGCCAAGCTGCCTGGGGTCGAATCCAGGTTCTACTGCCTGCTGTGTGACCCTGCGAAAATTACTTGACTGTTATGTGCCTCAGTTTCCTTATGTATAAATGAGAATAAAAATATTATCTACTTCATAGAGTCGTTTAGAGGATTAAATGAATTAATATATAAAGTGCTTCAAATAATACTTACCATATAATATGAAAGCTATAATTCTATGTACTATATGTGTTTATTATTATTATTATTATTATTAGAAGATAGACTTGAAAAGGGAAGATGATTGAAAAATCATGATAAAACATGCTACTTCTTTACCTGTGTGTCTCAGAAATGAAGTAAAGACTCGAAGAGAATTACCACCAGGAGAACGTCAGGCTTCATAAACAGAGCAGGTAAAAGGATTGCTTTTAGAAAAGCTAGAAGTTGTGGACAACTTGTTTGTATCAGAACAGTGGCAGGTAGTGGAGATAGGGTTTCTTGGATGTAGGTTAGTGCTGAGCTAACAAGAATTGGACAGGAGGAGTAGCAGAGTGGCAAGGTGCCTCATTCTAGAATAATAATTGTGGAAAATAGGGAAAGAAGAAGCTAAAGGCTGGGAGGTAGCCAAATGGGATATACTAGCTACACTTTTAAGGGAGGAATGCTGAATAGGTTGTATGAATTGTTATAGGGTTTGTAAAAGTAACTAGCTGCTTGCCATATCCTTATACTTACATATAATTTAAAAGAAAGCATTTATAGGGGCTGGCCCCATGGCCAAGTGGTTGAGTTCGTGTGCTCCGCTGCAGGCGGCCCAGTGTTTCGTTGGTTCGAATCCTGGGTGCGGACATGGTACTGCTCATCAAACCATGCTGAGGCAGCATCCCACATGCCACAACTAGAAGGACCCACACGAAGAATATACAACTATGTATCGGGGAACTTTGGGGAGAAAAAGGAAAAAATAAAATCTTTAAAAAAAAAAAGAAAGCATTTATAAAGCTTATAAAAATATAGAAAGTTTAGGAAGTAAAATTCACAATGTTATTTATTTGCTCAACAATGCTATACCTACTATGTGCCAACCACCGTTCTATGTGCTAGTGAACAAAACAGAAAAATTCTTGTCCTGGTGGATCTTATATTTTTATATATTTACCTATCTAAGTATGACAGTTTGTTTTGGTTGGAAAGCTGTGCTACCATGGGTGTTTCTGGGGAAATTTCCTTCCTTTCTTCCTTGTTTGGGAAAACTTCCTTCCTTCCTCCCTTCCTCCCTCTTTCTATCCTTCCCTTTCTTTTTTCCTTTCTTCCATAAGTATTTATCAAATACCTGCTGTGCCAGGCATTGGAGATAAAAAGATCAAGTTAGACGTGGTTCTTGCCCTAACATTAACAGTGGAGAAGATAGAAATTAAACAAGGAATTAGAAATAGTGTGATAAAGGCACGGTGTTCTAGGAGCACATATTGTAACTAATATGTTTGAGATCATAGGGTTTTTTTTCCCCTCAAAAGAGAGATGTCTAGACTGAGACTTGAAGAGTAAGTAGGACTTGGCCAAGTGTAGAGGTGGGAGGGGGGAGCAACCATATTTCTGGCTGAGAGAACAGTGTATTTAAGGAATAGGAAGTGATTTAGTTTGGCTGGAACTTAAGACTTTGGGGGATTGGGTTTGAAGAGAAATAAGCAGGACCTGTTTTTTGACAACTTTGTAAACTGTGTTGGGATAGATTCCAAACTCTTTAAATGTAAGGGGAACCTATACAAAGATTTTGAAAGAAAATTTATATGATCAGTTTTATGTACTATTAAAAAGATTATCGGTTGTAGTGTGAGGAGTGAATTGCAAGATTGAAGATTGGAGTTTGTCGAAGCAATGCAAATAGATTGTGGCAGCGGGACTAGGGGCCAAATAAGGAACTTCCCAGTGGGCCTGGAAAAGAGAAGACAGATCTAAGAGAAATGTAGGAAGAGCTCAAGTCTAAGAATGGAACCTTTGTTCCTGGTTTGTGCTTTTGAGTGCGTAGTGTCATCATTAGCTGAGGTAGGGACACAGGAGGAGAAGCAGGTTTCGTAGGGTGAGGCATTCATTTTTGGACTTGTTGAATCTGAATTGTGTTTGGAATGTCCCAATGAAAATGCGTAGAAGGCAAGAAGATAGACATGTCTGCAGAGAGCTTTGGACTAGGAGTAAAGATTTGGGAGGAATAAACATGTAGATGGAAATGGAAGGGATGGGAGATCACTTGGGGAAAGTGTGGAGGTTGGGAGGAGGGCCTAGTGAGGATCTGAGAAGTCTGCCAAGCAAGCCAAAGAAAGTCTTAGAGCTAGACTGAAAATCAGGAGTTTAGTATTACTTAAGCCGAGGTAAAGGACTGTTTCAAGAAGAAAAAGAAGTGATAAACTGTAGTTTCTCAGAGGCAAAATTAGTTAAGGACTAAAAAGTGTCCATTGGCTTTAGTACTAAGGAAGTTGCTAATGACCTTGCTGAGAGCAAATTGAGTTAAGAGGTGAGCCTGTGGTGAGGACGTGGTTACAGTGGAGGGATGAGGACAGCTCATTCTTTTAAGTTTGGCTATAGGTATGCAGCTAGAGATCTATAGTTGGACTGGAGCTTAAGTGGAGAGTTTCCTTTTAAAGAGAAGAGGCTTGAACATATTTGATATTTAACTCCAATAGGAAAGAATGAATAGAAATTGAAAGATTGAAGAAAGATCAATCTTGATGCAGTTACTACTAAGTAGGTAAAGAAAATAAATTTGATTACACTCTGAGTTGAACAAACTTAGGGAGCATGGCTTTTGCCTAACAAAAAGTTAGAAGCTTAATTTACAAATGAGAATACCAGTTTTATAACTGTCATGGGGATCAGAAGCTATCATGTGTTTTGTCTATATGTTCTTTTTTCCTTAGGGAAACCATACACGTGAGAAGCATAATTAGAATCTGAAGCCCACTTTGTGAGCACGGTGTCAGCAAGGCGAGATAGTTGGATGTTTTTAATGGCAAATGAAATTAGCCTGTTAATACATCCAACTTCACTTTAGGGCAGTGGCTCTTTCGCCGACTAATTAGTGGTGCCCTGGTTAGGGCCTGCTCTCTTGGACAGCGTTCATGTTTGCTGCCAGTTTTTACTTCTCTGACTCCTTTTTCTCCATGAATGCCCTTTCTATGGCCTATTCTTTCTGTATTAATCCTACCCGTTGGATCTCAGACAAGTCTTTCTGCCTTCTTCTGGAGACATTCTTTCTCTTTGAGTAACTTCTGCAGCCATTTGATTTATTCTGCTGTTAGGTGTTGATTTTGTTAATACAACTTTGATTTCTGGCAATGCTTTATAGTATCACCTAGAGTATTACTTATCTAAATCAGTCATAAAAAGTGTATAAATATTTGAGGATTCAGTTATTTTTATGGCTTTATAACATTTCATGTGTACTTGGCATGCGATCAAGAAAAGAACAGCAAGCAGTCAATTTTTAAATAATATTTTTATTGTAAAAATAGATAATTTGAAATGTCCAAAATTTTTTAGAGAAGACAGTTAAAATCCTAACTGTGATCTCCTTGTAATATTTTTGTGTATAGACTTTCAGTTTATCTCTTGTATATCTTTCCCCATCTTTCATAAAACTGGACCCATATGGCCTTGCAGTCTTTTCTTAATGTATCGTAAGTATTTTCTTATGTCATTAACTGTTTTCTTCTGTAAGGTTTTCAGTTCTTATATAGATTCCTAGCTTTTAATTTGTCTTTATTTGTATATTGGATACCAGGAATTTGTTTCTGTCTTCAATATTTAAAAATAACAGTTTGAGAAATATCCTCACAATCAAATTTTTGTGTGCAACCCAGATTATTGCCTTAGGATACATTCCTAAAAAAGGAATTGACTTAGTCAGAAGGGGAGTGGTGAATGTTTATGTTCTTGTTAGCAGTGTGTGAGCATGCCCGTTTTACTTCATTGTCTTCCTTCAGTAGGAATATATTATTTTTAGATATTTGTTAATTTAATAGGAGAAAAATTTTCATATTTTAATTTGTATATTTAAATATTAAGAATATGATTGAATTGCTTTTCACTCTTTTTTTTTTCAGTAGTACTTTCAGGGTGGGTGTGGAGAAAGGAGAGGTGTGGATAAGCGTTAACCTTTTTTTCTCAAGGAGGAATGAGAATGTTAAGCTGTTCCAAGGACATTTGTCAGTTATCTAAAAACAAAAGAAACCTTTTAATCTTTTTAGAGGATTCATTTATTATTTATTCCTTAGCATGACTATATGAAAGAAGAAGAAGGTTTTCCTGAAGATGAGGCGACTGAATCGGAAAAAAACCTTGAATTTGGTGAAAGAGTTGGATGCCTTTCCGAAGGTTCCTGACAGCTATGTAGAGACTTCAGCCAGTGGGGGTACAGGTGAGTTCAAATTAAAACTCCTTCACTAAGTACAGCTTCTGAGTGCTATAGTCAACAACGTACAGAAATGTAGCCATGAGGAAAAACTCATCAATGAATTGTGCAGTAACTTCGTAACTGGTCTGTCCTCCTGTCACACTGTTTCCTCTAATTGTATTCTTATATGTATTCTCTTTGGCATCTAACCCAGTGCAGTCTGTGCATTTAGCAGTGTTTATTACAACATTACTGTGCAAATTAATCCAATTTTAATGCTTTGGTGCTCTTGAGTTTTGTATAATTATATTAACAAGATTATATATAAATAGAATTAAACTTGGAAGAAGTTATTTAATGATGTTGAAACTGCCTCAGTCTTATTTTAATTAAGAATAAATCAATTTGGGCCTGGCCTGGTGGCATATCCGTTAAGTTCACACGTTCTGCTTCTTGGCGGCCCAGGGTTCACTGGTTCAGATCCCGGGTCCAGACAGGGCACAGCTTGTCAAGCCATGCTGTGGTAGGCATCCCACGTATAAAGTAGAGGAAGATGGGCATGATGTTAGCTCAGGGCCAGCCTTCCTCAGCAAAAAGAGGAGGATTGGAAGAAGTTACCTCAGGGCTAATCTTCCTCAAAAAAAAAAGAATATATCAATTTAGACATTATAATAAAAATTCTTAGGTTTCACATTATTGAAGAGAGGCAGCATGGGGTAATAGTTTAGAGGTGAGACTTTGGAAGCAGACCGTCTGGATTTAAATCCCAGCTCTGCCCCTTCCTCACTATTTGACCTTGAGAAGTACTCGCTTCATCTGTGCTTTAATTTCTTTTTCCATGAAATGAGAATGCTATCAATCAGTATTTGCCTAATAGGATTGCTGTAGCAATTAAATAAGTTAATATTTGTGAGATGCTTAGAACAGTACCTGGTACAGATAGAAGTATTTGTTAAATAAAAAAAATAGTGAAATATATAGGAAAAATAGGCAACTATAACAATATTTACTATTTCTTTCCCCATGAAGAGCTAATAAAATAATATATTTGTCACGTAAGATTGACATTTCACTTGCTAGAGTATGTAATAGGTTGCTTATTATTTATAATCATTTGTGATTGTTTTATTAATGAAAATAGTGCAAGTTCTTGTTGCACAATCCATTTTAAGTGTGTTTTGTCATAGTATATAATAGTTCTTTCCTTTTTGTCAGATCTTTCACTTGCTTTCATAAAATGAAGTGATGTATTTAGGTGATTCCAAAGGAGATGAGCATTTTATTAGGGGTTTGGAGATGTTATTTGAGTTTCTGGCACATAGATTGTTTGTGCTTTTCAGGATCTAAGAAATTAGGCTAGTCTTGTTCTTTTCAAATTGGGTTACAGGCATGGATACATTTTTAATTATGAGGATACTACTTTCAAATTTGTATTGTAAAACTTGTGCTTACTTTCATCATTTATCATATCTGTGACACTACTATATATGAGAAAGTAGAAGTTTTGTGTTTTGTAAAATTTTGGCAAATTTGTTTAGTGAGAGATGCTCTTAATATTGAAGAAATAAACTGCTTTCTCAATAGTTCAGCTGTTTGTGCCCATTAAATCTTCATTTTCAAGATGTTTTAGAAAAAATCTATAATGAACATTTTAAGAAAAATCTTTTGAGTATTCATTCACATGGCAATCATATTAGGGCATTCTTTGCTAATCTTAATCTCATTGAAAATAGTTTCTTGTTTACTTTTTAAAAATTGTTTTAATTCTGTTTTTGTTGTATTTCTCAGTTTCTCTAATAGCATTTACCACTATGGCTTTATTAACCATAATGGAATTTTCAGTATATCAAGATACGTGGATGAAGTATGAATATGAAGTGGACAAGGATTTTTCTAGGTAACTGTCTTTTTCTCTTTGAAATACATTTAGATTCAAATTATTTAAAAGATAATATATCTTTAACAAAAAAGTCTAACCTTTTATACTTGGTTTATTTTAGTTTTGAAGAGATAGTCCAGAAAAATTCTCATTAATTGCACTTATTAAGTGAAACATATTAGAATCATTTGAATACTGGGTAAATTCTAAAAGAGAGGTTTTCTGATTTAATATGCACTTGTTTACAAAGGTTAGGAGAACACAGTATATTTTCCTTAGATGTTGAAATGATGGAAATTATTTAGTGTTTTGAAACTGTTTACACTTTAGATTTTGAAATATCTTGCTGATCTGTGTGAGCTGGAAAATAAATTGTTTAAAGATACATTTTATACATTTATAACTTGACTTTTATGAATTGTATCTAAACTAAATTTTAATGTAAATAGCATCACTTTTAAACCTTTGAAAATATAGTGCCATAATTAAGAGACATAATATACTTTATTTTATTTGTATTATTTGGATTTTTTAATTGATGAAAGATAACAGGTTTGTGATGTTAAGATTGGCACTAGATAAGGGGGAGACATTCACTTCTCAATTCCAGTTGCAGCTTTGCCATCTACTAGCTGTGAGACTTTGGGGAAACTGCTAAATCTAACTCTGCGGATGCTTCGGTTTCCTTTTCTGTAAAATGGACGTAATAATTACAGTACCTTCTTCATAAGGTTAATGAGAATTAAGTCAGTCAACATTTGTAAATTGTTGTGTAATCTTGGGCAGGTCACACAACTGACTTCTTTTGGGCCTCAGTTTCTCCAGCTATAACATGAATATTATTCTTGATACCATTAGTTTTCAAAGAATTTATTGTTTCTTATTTGGTTTGTTTTTAGCACAGTGAAGTACTTTTTATGTTTTCCAAATGAAGTCTTCTGTTGTTCACCTCATAAGTGTAGTGGGGATGCCCAGAAGCTTGTCTGCTTGGCCTCCTCCTCTGCTTCCTCCAGTGTCTCCTGAGCCCAAACCCCAGGGTTATTTGGAGCACACTTTGAACTCTAGACAACTTCAGGACCCTATGAAGCTCTAATAATTTGTATTCTGAAACTAGATGAAAATTGTGAGAGTAAAAAGATTTTGATAGGAAGCACACGACAGGACTGATATTAATTGTACTCATTCTGTTATTCATGGTGCTTAATTAATTCTGATATTTGAAAATTAATTTGATTTGGACTAATCATTTGAAAATAAAGTATTGATTTAGGCTTTTAGAAAGGCTGTGGAAAACTATAAGTATCAGAGGATGTTTTTGGCACTTTGATTGCATTTCTCCTGAGTCACACAGACCTGGTCTCCAATATGCCACTTCAGTGGTTCTGTGATCCTAAGTCAGGCGTTTCCACACCCCTGAACACCACTGGCTTGTCTGTAGAACTGCGAAGCTGTCCACTTTATGGGTCTGTGGTAAAGAATAAAGAAGATAGTGTTTGTACAGCACCAGGCATAATGCCTGATGTCTGCTATTTATTTGATAAACAGAGTAGAAAGACTTGTAATTCCTGACTCTTGATTTTGAAAGTTTTACATTCTTAAAGGAATATTCTATATAAAGTTTATGTAAATAGGGTAAGACGTTTTTCTGAGTTGCTTGGAGTTGTTAATTTAGAGTTGACATTATTAAATTGAAAGATACTGTGTTAAGAACCTGTGAAATCAGAAAGGGTTTTGGAATAATTGCAAAATAGAACTTTTACTTTTAAAGTACCTTTGTTTTGGCCATAAGAAATGCTATTCAAATTCTAGTCGACATATTTTATTCTGTTTAAAATCAATTTTACATGGATCAGTTGATTTATA
Organism: Equus quagga; assembly: GCF_021613505.1. Classification (NCBI taxonomy): domain Eukaryota; kingdom Metazoa; phylum Chordata; class Mammalia; order Perissodactyla; family Equidae; genus Equus; species Equus quagga. Next base: position 31,206,567 of record NC_060267.1, read on the forward strand.
TTCCTCATGTTGTGTTGATTAATTGGCAGGTACTGTTTCATTTTTGTCTTTTAGCAAATTGAGAATCAATATAGATATTACTGTTGCCATGAAGTGTCAATGTAAGTACACCTTTAACCTGATGAATCCATATATAGTTTATGTTTAAACAATTGCTAGTAAAACCATTGGATATGTTTTAACTTTATTTTTCCTTTATGATATCTTAAGATGCTATTGTAGTGTTATTTAATAATGTATGTTGTTTTTCTCCTCAGCTTATATTCTTTAAATTTCTTTTCCATAAAGAGAAGAGATTTAACTTTCACACTAGTACAGTTAAAATAAAAGAAAGCTGGAGGAAGTTGTTGTGAATCAGAGTTCTAGTTGAGGTATATCCTTTAGTGTGTTTTTGTTTGGAGTACCAGTTTTTACCTCCCAGGCTCCGCAGACACGCCCGGTTTCGCCGATTCGGTTTACCACCCTTTGCTTTCACTCTTGCTCATTAACATACAGATCCAAGTCTTTGAAGTTAATAGTGATGTTACCCTTTTCTGGTTTCTTCACTGGTTTCTCTTGATTATACTGGTAGAAGTGGAAAAAGGTTAAATGCCAGATAGATAATGTTTGAATTAATACTGCTCTCAAAATTGAGGACCCTTTTGCAAGAAAGAGATGTTTTAAATTACTGCTTGAAAAGTAGAGAATTCACTAGTTCAGAGAAAATTTTTTAAAGTGTGAAATAATTTTATCCAATTAAGGAGGTTAATTTCTGGGAGGTTTCATTTCAGAAGGAATAGTCTCTTCCTTTTCCATTTATTTTTCCTTATGTTGATGGTTTTAAGAGAAAAGAAATACTTTGTATCTAAATTATGAGTTAGTGTTAATACTGAATATATCATATTTTGCTTTATTTTACATGTTTGAATACCATTAAAATTTTAGTTTTTTCAAAATAAACTTTTCCTATTTGTTGATTTTTGAAAAGTTGTCAGCTTTGCCTTAAGATTTCTTTTAATCTCTAAAAATAATTCTTGTAATTAATATTTTCTTTAGCTGCTATTTAGTACTTGTGATTAGGTTCTTGCCAATTTTTTCAAAGCTCTTCAGTTCAGTAAAGTTTATGCTTTCACCATGAGATTCTTCGTCATCCTTTTTACTGAGCAAGAAGTAAAAAGACGGGCTGGCCTGGTGGCGCAGCAGTTAAGTGCGCACGTTCCACTTTGGGGGCCCAGAGTTTGCCAGTTGGGATCCCGGGTGCGGACATGGCACTCCTTGACAAGACATGCTGTGGTAGGCGTCCCACATATAGAGTAGAGGAAGATGAGCACGGATGTTAGCTCAGGGCCAATCTTCCTCAGCAAAAAGAGGAGGATTGGCAGCAGGTGTTAGCTCAGGGCTAATCTTCCTCAAGGAAAAAAAAAGTAAAAAGAGCATTATTAATTTTTCAAAAAATCTCCACCAAAACTCCAAATTCTACTCTTTTAACTTTTGAACAAATAAGCAGTATAGGAAAGTGATCCTACATATTTATGAGTTTTCTGTTTGTCATCTTAATTTATATCAGATATAGTTTAGCTCTGAACATAGAATGTAAAACTTCTAATTTTTCTTTTCAGATGTTGGAGCAGATGTATTGGATTTAGCAGAAACAATGGTTGCATCTGCAGATGGTCTAGTTTATGAACCAGTAAGTTTGATTCATGTTATTTTTTAAATAGTATGCTTTAAGGAGTTGTTCCCTTGAAGACAGTTTTGATATTTGCTTTTAGTTTTGTCAGAGCTAGATTTTTAATGTATTTTCTTAATTCAAAAGTAATCCATGTTCTTTAAAAAAATTTAGAGGAGGGAAGTTATATCTAATACCAACGCCTAGAGCTAACCATTTTTAGCATTTTGGATAAGCCTCTAAAACCTGTTTTATAACCTTATTCTTATTTTGTATCTTTTGTTAATACTTCCTAATAGTTTCCTTTTCTTTTTTCTTGTAGTTGCTGTAGTGATGATTTGGAAGTTCTGTGTCCTATTTATATTCTGCTTTTATCAAATTTTAGTCTTTAAAAATGTTTGAGCTGTATTTCTCTTATCATAATCAAGAATGAAGCAGTAGCTAAGAGGAGAAATTTCATATGCATTTACTTCTTTCTCCCTCACACCTCGATTTCCCAAAGCTAGGGAAATACATTCTCTTATTGTCTTCATAGCACAAGTTGTGTATAACTGATTTATGCAAAAACATCTTCACATTACAGGGGCAGGCATCACATCACAGGAGCATGTGATAACAAGTCATGATCAGAACTAGCTCTAGAGAAGCTATAGAGAATAAAGCATGGAAATCTCAGCTGCTTTGAGTTGCTCCTTGCTCTGTTGGCATAGTGGTACTCATGTTTACCCGTGCATTCTTGAGTTCTTTTGTTTACCATTGACAGTTGTGAACCCTTCTGTAAGCACAATTGCAGAGTGAAGACTAAAGGTGATGGAGGAGGATTAGAAGTAACTGAATGTGTGGAGGAAAAAAAGGAAGCCCTTAGGTCAGTTTTGATTCCCAAATTACTTTTAGCTTACAGAAACAAAATATATTTATACCTTTTGATGCACACTGTTTGAATAGAAATTTCTAAAGAAAAATTAACTTTGTTATTGCCACTCTGAAAGTCTGTAATTCCTAACTCCTGTATCCCTGCTCAAAAAAATTGATTTCACAGTAGTTTTTTATGAGGTTAAGAACCTTGCAAGTTCAGGTACCATGTTACTGCATATTAAACTATTATCTGGAAATTTAGATCTAGATTATTGTTATTAAACACTTTAACTTAATTTGCATTACATTCATACTATTTTAATAATAATTATTCAGCTTTAACTTTGTTTTAGTGCTTTTATTTTCTACTATTCTTAGTTTCTTTATATTTGTTTATCATTTTGTGAAGGGACTTTTTGAGACTTCTTTATCCGCAAGAATATGTGGGTTGTGCTTTATAGACTCTAGCATGACTGACTGTATCATTCTGCTTTTCATTCATTTAAGGTTCGCTAAAGATAGGATTCTTGCTTTATGGTATTTTGCACTCAAAACTTTAAGTACATTCCTTCAGTTGTCTCCTGGCACAATTATTTTTTTCTTCATAGGTAACATATTTATCTACTTCAATTTTTTTTTTCTTTTCCTTTTGAAATTCAAATATTTATCCTATATATCCAAGTGTGGGTCCCCGTTAGTTTTTTTGGTTCTTGATGGTCTGAATGATGTGAGTTCTTAAGTCTTTTTGGCTTGCTTATTTGCTATAATGATGTTCAGAACAATGCTTTTACCTCTACTTTTTAAAATTCTCATAATATGATGTTGAATTTTGTGCAGTAGTTCTCAATATCTTTATCAATTCTTACGTTAGATGCATATTTTTGGACTTTGCCTGAGTTCAAGGAGATTACCTTGATCTAGCAGGATCAATCTTCTTTTCAATGCCTTCATTATGTTTTAAAATTCAGTAATTATATTTTCCACCTCTAATATATTGCAGATCACTTCATTTTTTTTTTTTTTTCTGTCTTCAGGATGTTAAATCTCATTGAGAAATAATTAGAAAAACTTAACACTTTCTTTTTGTTTTTAGCAATGGTATCATAAATAGAGGAAAATTTGCCCTAGACCTCAGATTGACTTCTTCTTTCAAATTAATGAATCTTTTTCTGTATCAATTTGTTTATGTATTTTCTCTTTCATCTTTAGGATGGGGAAATAAGTGGCACATTAAGTGATTGGGAATTGAAATAGACTATTGAAGTGTATCAGTTCCTATTCTCTCTCCCCTCGGCCCTTTTTCTCTTCATACCTAGATGAAAGGAGAAGGGTATTTAGTTTAGATATACTGAATTTCTTCTAAGTCAAATTAGAGCTTCAGATGTTTTTGAGAAGAAAGGAGGAAGTCATGATTGGGTCCAGGATGGCAGAGTGGCTCACTGGGGCACCACAAATCTCCTTGTCTGTGTTTGGTGACAGGCTAAATTTAGCTAGAGTGACTCCTCCTTTCTTTAACTGATGTGACTGTCCTCATTAGCAGTCAACTGTGGCAGTATTCTTGCTTAATTTAGAAGACTATCTGAGCCACAGATAAGCTGGCAGTAACACTACTGTGGAATGCCCTCACTGTGTGGTCTCTGGCACTTGATTGAACTCCTGAAAGTCTTCCTGGGATGGAGCCTGCCTCTTCCTCAAGTCTTCTTATCTTTTGTCACCTGTTTCTCTGTTACTCCGAATTGGGGATTTTACTTGCTGCCTACGTGTGTTGGGCTCTTTTCTTGAATTAGTTTCCCTTATGTGCTGTCTGGCATAAGTTCTTGAAAATTTCCAGCGTGTGGATGCTAATTTAAAATGGTTTAAAATGATGATATAGGGGCCGGCCCCGTGGCATAGTGGTTGAGTTCAGTGCACTATGCTACAGTGGCCCAGTTTTGCAGGTTTGGATCCCAGGTGCGGACCTACACACCACTCATCAGCCAAGCTTTGGTGGCAGCCCACATACGAAATAGAGGAAGCTGGGCACAGGGGTTAGCTCAGAGCTAATCTTCCTCAAGGGAAAAAAAGAGGAAGATTGACAACAGATGTTAGCTCAGGGCGAATCTTCCTCCACAACAACAAAATAAAATAATATGATGATGTAGATTGTGCCCTCATTTTTATGTTTCTTTGAACATTGTGAGAATTTGGTTATGAGGAGACTTAATCATCTTGAACTTATCCTCTAAAATTTATTTATGTTGTTTCTATAGTATTCTGTCTATATTCTGAATGTCTGTCAGTCCCACTCTTTTTTCTTCACATTTATTGAGTCCCTGATATATATATTTTTCTTTCTGGAAAGCTTGCCTCTCTAGCTAGATTTTAAGCTCCTAAGAACCGTTAACTTTATTCTTTCTTCTTTATAGTTCACAAAATATAAAGCATAATGCCTTGTAGCTTTAGACACCAATGAATATGTTAGAATTACATAGTTGTGACAAGATCGTTGATTATGTCATTGTAAACAGTTTCTGCCATCTCTTCTAATCATTTGTGGAATAGGAAGGTTTTGTTTAAATTTAACTGTCATATAATATTAAAAGTCATGTCTTAGCCAGAAAGTTAGGAACTTAAAAATATTTAATTGTATACTTTTTATCAGTAATTTTGTTTAACAGTGTTTCTAGTAATATTCATTCCCTTGCCCTAATTTATATTAAATATTTAAATAAGAATTATTATTACTGTAAAATTATTTAAGAAATAACTTTTGCTTGTTTATAATTTTCATTCTTACTGTTTGAATATGCACTCTGACTATTAAAAACTTAACCCTAATAACTTTACTTCTTTCCAAACCATGGTCACACAATATGCTATGATAGTTACTATTTTGCTATTTACTATTACGTTTTATTACTATTTCTTTACTTAAAGAAGTAATTATTTTAAAAAATGTGAGAAAGTGGTGAATCTGACAGAGCTGGGTTTATATACTGACCTTTATTATGTGGGATTTTGAAAAAAGTTTTTAACTTTTGGAGCTCCTTCCTTATATGCAAAAAGGAGAGGATGACAACAGACTGACCAGGTTGTTAGGAAGGTTAAGTGAGGTAAAGAACTAAGTAGTATAGTGCCTAGCTCAAGGTAGCCTGCTCAAGGTGGTTCCGTACCACCTGTGCTAAGCACTATACCAAGCAGTTTGGGGAAGTCAAAGGAAGAATCGTGTAGTCCCTACTGTCAATAGTTTTATTCACGGCTAGCTGGGGAGCAGGTGCATGCAGCCTCATCTGTTTGCCGTGGTGTGTTTTACAGATGTTAGCATTTTCCTTGTGGGCTATGGTGTGAAAAAGGTTGGGAAACATGCTATAGACAAGTTCAGTGGGAGGAGTAATCAAAGTAATTTCATTGTAATCAGAAAGATGAGGCAGTTTATCCTGGAACATATGGTGTATAGAATTCAGATAGACATGGGGGTCGCAGTTACAGGAGAGGGAGGTTCTAGGTTGCTATAATCAAATTACCAAAGGCACAGAGGTAGAACTTTTGATAGACTGAGGGACTCTTCCACTGTGAATAAAGAACAAGGATTTGTAAGAAGAGAGGAGTAGGTTAGGGCCTGATTATGGACGGATAATTAATAATGCTGATAAATTTGAAAGTAGAATTAATATGCTTTTGTTATGAGTTGCCTTAATAAGAATCAAAAGTGGACTTTTTGTTGCAAAATTAAATTATGGATATTGTCACAAACCCTGAGAAACTTGCATATTTTCCTCTGATTCTACAAGTAACCAAGTCTGACCTTGAATTGATGAAGATGGTCCCTAGATGAAATTTCTAGATTTATTCTTTATTGATTATTGCATTTGGGAATTACAGTGCCATTGTTTAGTTCATTTCAAAAATTGTTGATTTCATCATAGTGTTTTCCCGACAAGAATATGGGCTTTGGATGCTTGAATATTACACTTAAGGTGTTTTTTTTTTTATCTTTTTAAAATATTTGTAAGTTTTATGCTGGCATCATTTAAATGATTTTAAGTCCTAAAATACTGTTTTGTCATATGATAGATTGCCAACTTGTATCCATTTATCTAAATGTAGATAACTGTAACAGGAAATTATTTTCAGTTAGAAGAATTTCTTTATACTATTTTTGAGTAAAAATATCATATTTAAATTTTTTAGTTTGACTTACAGAAGATTAAATGTAAATCATGAATACTTGTTTTTAACAACACTATAAATTTGTTTCTTGCTCAAAGAAAAATTTTAAAAATTATAATGTAAAAGCCAGGGGAAATTGGCAGTGCTAGTAATTATGTTTTCCTTTATTTCAGGTAATATTTGATCTTTCACCACAGCAAAAAGAGTGGCAGAGGTAATAAGTAAACAAAGTATTATGGTCCTTAGAAATCTAGAACACATTTTGTCTATTGTGAATTCATAGATTAACATGTTTGTCTAGGCATTTCTTTGGATGGAGTCTTAGCAGAATAGAGTATATAATATAATCTTTACAATTTCAAAAATTTTGTCAGGTCTTAGGAAGTTATGTGTAATCTTTTCTCTAGTGCACTTTGAATTGTAAATACATTTTAGTTTTCATTTAAAATTTTATTAACTATTTAAAGATTTTAAAAAGAATATATGATCATTGTTTAAAATTCAGTTTGAGTAGAAAGATATAAAGTGAAGGTAAAAGCCTCCTCATCGTTTCGTAAACCTAGTGCTGCTGACTGGCGGTAATACCCAGAGGTAAATTTCTCATGTGGCCTTCTAAAAACTTCCTGTTCGTGTGTAATTTTCTGTATTGTTATACAAATGGGATCATTCCATACATTTGTTCTATAACTTGCTTTTTTCCACCTAACCTGATATTTTGGACATCTCATTTCAGTACATACAGTAGTCCATTTTATGGATGAACTGTGGTTTATTTAATTGGATCCTTATCAATGAGCATTTAGATTGCTTCTAAGATTCTAATATTAAAAACAATGCTCATTCAAAATTCTTGAACCTAATTCCTTATGTACTTATGTGAATGTACTCATAGAGAAAGAAAGTTTCTAGAAATGGAATTTCTCCTTCAAAGGATATTTAATTAACATTTTGATAAGTTCTCATCACAAGGAAAAAAGTGTGTAACTATGCGAGGTGATGTTTGTTAACTAAACTTATTGTGGTAATCATTTCATAATATATACGTATATCAAATCATATGTTGTACAACCGAAACTTATACAATGTTACATGTCAGTTATATCTCAGTAAAACTGGAAAAAAATTTGATAGATAATGCCAAATATCTTCCCCAAATAGTTTTACTTATACTCCCAAACTATATGAGAGTACTTGTTTCTATGCAACCTCACCAACAGTGGCTATAACCAGACTTTTCTTACTTTTGCCAATTTGATGGGTGAAGAATGGTATTGAACTGTTTTAATTAGCATTTTTTTGTGAATCAATTAAAGATCTTTGTGGATTTTTTTTTCTCATTTGTATTTCTTTTTTTGTTAAACTCTTGTTCATGCCCCATGCCTATTTTGCTTGGTTGTTGGGTTTTTTTCTTAATAACTTTAAATAAATCCTTTTTATAATAAGGAAATTAGTCCTGTGTTATAAGTGGTTCCACCACCCCCACTTCCATGTATTCCCTTTTTTTGTTTTTGGTTTCCAGGCTGTCTTGTGCTTAGAAAGGCTTTACTTAAGATTATTACAGGGGCCCACCCTGAGGCTGAGTGGTTAAGATTGCTTGCTCCACTTAGGTGGCCTGGGGTTTCACCAGTTCAGATCCTGTGTATGGACATGGCACCACTCGTCAGGCCACTCTGAGGCAGCATCCCACATAACACAACCAGAAGGATCTACAACTAGAATATACAACTATTTACTGGGGGCCTTGGGGAGAAGAAGAAGAAAAAAAAGTAAAGATTATTACAAAAAAAATTTTTTTTTTTTTGAGGAAGATTAGCCCTGAGCTAACGTCTGCTGCCAATCCTCCTCTTTTTACTAAGGAAGACTGGCCCTGAGCTAACATCCGAACCCATCTTCCTCTCCTTTATATGTGGGATGCCTGCCACAGCATGGTCTTCTGAGCGGTGTTATGTCCACACCCAGGATCTGAACCGGCGAACTCCAGGCCGCTGAAGCAGAAATGTGTGTGCTTAACCACTGGGTTGCCCCCCCAAAAAATTTTTTTCGACACATCTCTTTTTTTTCTCTTTCTAGTTCCTAAGTACATTTCAGACTTTTCTCTTTTAATTTCCAGTTTCTCCATTTGGGGAGATTTTAAAATTAAAGTTGAAATCAAATATAGTTGAACAAAAGAATGAATATTAGGTGTCTCTGGGCTTCTAGTGCTTTTAGTAGAAAGCTATCCAGAGATGAAATATGTTACTTAAATCCAGAAATATTAAAGTGATGTCTCCTTTCATCTGGAATCTTATTCGTTGTTCAAGACTAGTAATAAGTGGGAGCAGAGATTGCATTTTTGCTACTAAATGACGATGTTTTCCATCATAGTAGAGTTTCTGTGTAACTTCATATATGGAATATAAACCTGGATATTTGAGGCAGAAGTTACACACACACACACACACACACACACACAATTTGGTCTCATTAACATCTTTTCCCACTGCCCCACACTAAAAGTTGAACTCTGGAAATAGAAGACACAAAAATATGAAGCTTTGAATTTCTGCTGGCATTAGATCCAAAGATTTTAACTATTTAGACATATAAATCTGAAGATGAAATCTGGCTTCATAAACTTCCTAGATTATCATGTTCTGCTTCTGAAGAAATATTCTTGAATGGACTAGAGATACCCATAGCTTAACATCCTGAAGAATATGCATACCAAAATGCTCTTTACCTTTAGAGTTCGCTAAAAGTTTTCTCTCAATTGGTGTTCTGCTTTTTTAAAATATTTAGGACCCCAATTAATCTCTCTCCTATAGTAGTAAATCTCAAACCCTGGACATAGCCTTTCTGATTTCTGCTTTTTGTTTCTAGATTTAAGATTTATTCTGAACTAAATTTACAGTATAAAAATGACTTTTTATTTTAAATAGGACTGTTTTACCAGTGTTCTTGGTGGATGGTGTTTAAGTGTTTTATCTCTCACTTGCACTTCTAGAAAATGTTTATTTTATCATTATGGTGGGATGTGAAATATTAACATTTACATTTGCTTCCTTTTTTAAGTACCCATATTTGTTTATAATTTTTTCTAAATATATATATATATTTTAAAAGACTTTATTTTTTAAGAGTAGTCTTAGGTTCACAACAAAATTGACAGAGAAGTACAGAATTCCCCAATACCCCCTGCCCCCAGACATGCTCAGCCCCCGCCATTATCCACCTCTAGCACCAGTATGTTGCATTTCTTACAATCAGTGAACCTGCGTGGCCACATCATTATCATGCCAAGTCCATAGTTTACGTTAGGGTTCACTGTTGGTGTTGTACATTCTATTAGTTTTAACAAATGTGTAATGACATTTGTCCACCATTATATTATCTATAGAATAATTTCGCTGCCCTAAAAATCCTCTGTTTTGTCTGTTCATCCCTCCTTCCCCTCTATGTATAATTTTTGTACTTGTTGAGTTTAAACTTTAATGCAGATGACTTTGGATGTTATTTAAAGATATAGGATTAAAGGAGGTAAAATAGAATTATATCTAAAGATATAAAGTTATTGCTGAAAATGGTAGGAGATAACATGGTAGAAGTGCTGGAGAGAAGAAAAGCTTTTTTTCTTGGTTTTGTTTTTCAGAAAAAATAATTTCATAAGTTATCATGAACATAAGAATTTTGTAAAAAATATCTTCTACAGCTGATTGGTTCTTTGTAGCTAGGTATATTTAAAAAGAAAATCTAAGCGTGGGTTCTCAAATGTATACTTTGGTCTTTATAATCCTATGTCTTAGGATTCTTTTTAGAAATTATAGGTAGAGTATGTTTTGTTTAGAATGGTCTTGCAGTAGAATAAGGTTAGGTTTCTTTGGAAAAGGAGACATCAGGTGATATTAAATGGCATCGTGGCTTAATTTGTAGTGAGATTTGGATGCTTGTGGTGTGGGTTTATACCCCAGTAATCTCCCACGTTAAGTCTACCACGTCTGTTGTGTGGCCCCTTATTTGTCTTATTCTTTGTATCTGTAACGCTTTATTCAACGGCCGACAAAGAGTAAGAATTTTGTAATTGCTTCATGTATACATGAAAGATAAAATTAGATACTCTCGTGAGCAGAAGCTCCTTCTTGGTGACCCTGACTGCATGTCCGTTATTGATGGAATCAGACAGGCTTATGGAGCCCAGCTCTTAGACCTCTAGCCACCCTGCCTCACGTTCCCTGCTTTCAAGGAAATGACCAAAAAAAAACTTGGTACTTTATTTTAGAATAAAGTCCTGTAATGTTATGTATGGCTTAGCTAAGTCAGCTATCCATTGTTCTTTTTAAAGTGTTGACTTTCTTTGTATACCTTACTGTATTTCTAAACTATTGTTTGTTTGTGTTGTGTTTAGGATGCTGCAGGTGATTCAGAGCAGACTGCAAGAAGAACATTCACTTCAAGATGTGATATTTAAAAGTGCATTTAAAAGTGCATCAACAGCCCTTCCGCCAAGGTGAGATGTGTTTTTTAGAGGTACAGGTATTTATTATGAATTTACTTTGACATAATTTTAGTATTGATTTAGTTGTCTGAATCTCATATTTCTTAGAGAAATGTAATCATTATGTGTGATGAGGATGTCATTTTACTCTTAAATTTGTAGCCTGTGATATTGCTCAGAATTATCACAAATAATATTATTTCATTTTCATTTAATTTTTCTCTTTTATATGTGTATGGCATACCTCCATATAAAATCGTATTAGGTTTTAAGAACAAATAAATTGCATTTACTGTAATAAGGATGTGTAGAGTTTGGTTAGGGATTTTGTGCTTTTATTTCACTTTTTTCTCTTTCATAGATTAGAATAGCAGATATTTGGAAATGTTCTAATCATGAAAATGATCGTTTAAGTTTAAAGCCATGCAGAGGTTTTCCATTTGCTCAGGAAGAGAGGTCTTTGTCTGTTTGAGCTTGGACGGCATGCCCTTCCCGTACTTCACTCCTACTCCTGCCCTCTCCTGCCCCACCAAGTGCCAGGAGCAGTTCATGAAAGTGTATCTGTGTTGGATTAATTACTTACTTTTTATCTTTCTTCTCTCATTGGACTTAGTCCTCTGGTTAGATTTGAAGAACTGTGGAATTTTGGATTTGTGTGAATATAATATATATATATATAATAATTATGTAATTTTTTTCCATTTTACAGATGTATGATTTTTTAATAAATATATAGACTTCAAAAAACTACTGTTCTACTTTTGACATTTAGAACATTACCTGAAAATTCATCTTTAGGGGTTTTCTTTTTCCGCTCTATGAAATTTTCTCACCACACAATGGTGCTGTATTGAATGCACTGTAAGCAGTTCTAACATATCTTGTCGTAACAGGGAAGATGATTCATCGCAGCCCCCTGACGCGTGCAGAATCCGTGGTCATCTATATGTCAATAAAGTAGCAGGGAATTTTCACATAACTGTGGGCAAGTATGTTCTTTTTCACTTACTGAAAATACTTTAGACAAGTTGGCAGCTTGGTTAAAAGTAAATTCTTTGCTAATCAAATAATGTATAACTAAGGACTAAAGGACTTCTTAAAATGTTGTGTTTTTATGTCTTGAGACTGTTGCTTGGAGCTTCCATCTTAGGATAGAGAAGACTACTAACTTTAAAAACTACTTCAAAACAAAAGTGAAACAGTCATGTCATATTTTGTACATATTGAAGTAAAAGAGCTGTAGGTAAATATGAATGAAAACATCCTCCTTGCCAAGTTTTAGTAACCATAAAGCTCTTCCCTAGACATTTCATTAATTTGTTCATTTTGTTGGATGGCATTATGTTTTGGTTCTGTTTTTCCTTTTGGTGATCCTTATCAAAATGTAATCCCTGACTAATTTGAGACAATTATTTTGATGTGGTTGTAAATTAGTAGTGTTTGGGATAAAGTTAAATTAGGCAAAAGTTAAGGAAAAATATCAGACCACCTTCCTTCATGAGCTGCACCCAGCACAGAAACTGTCGTACAATAAGTACTTGGTAAATTTCTGAATGAATCAGTAAAGCTTCCCTCTTCCCTCACTCCCTACCCCGCTCCCTCCCTTCCATCTAGAGTTGCAGGGCTGAACAATTCTTCATTGTGAAAGACATTTTTTGAGTACTTGTTATGTGCAAATTACCATGCTAGATACTAAGGATGAAACAGTGAAAACGAAAGGGTTTTTGCCCTTACAGTGTTGACATTCTATGAGAGAATCCAAACTTTAAACAGAGAATTACACTAATAATTACTTAATTGTAGTTGTAGTGAAGCTATGAAGGAGAAGTATGGCTGATAAGAAACTATATAACAAGGTGCCTGACCTACTCTGCAAGTCAGTGAAGGCTTTACTGAGGAAACCTTTGAACACTAGTGGATGATTAGTGGAATTTTATATATAAAGGAGAGAAGGCATCCAGGCTGAGGGAAAGGGCATAAAGCAGGAAAGAGTGTGGCTGGAGTTCTTTTTTTCATAATTAGAGAGAGAGCATTAGACTTCTATGCAAAATTATTTCACTGTTTACAGTGGTGAGATCAAACATTTGCTTTGTCTTTGTTGTCCTACTCTTCTTAACATTCGTGTTTTGTTAATGTGTTACTGTTGCCAGGACCCATTCTCTCCTTCCCCAACCTGTAGCTGGGAACCTTAGGCTTTCTTGGTATCATGCAGACAACAAATAATAGTTGGCTCAAAGAAATTTAGAAGATTTTATTGCGTCTTTGGCTCCAAACAATATCCTACTCCAAAACTAACCAAAAGAGGGAAACTTTGACAATTATTGTACAAGCGTCTGTATTGTCGCCTTTGTTCCCAGTTTCACTTCTCTGCCCATACCTCTTTCTCCATAAATAAGAAAGGCCAAATGAAATGCATTTGGTTTGTATGTTGTCCTTACCATCTCTGGGATATCCTAGAAAGCCACTCCTAATTTTTTGGTCTTAGTTTTGTCAAGTTTAATAGTGATCTTTTTGAAGATCTCCTTTTACTTCTCAGGCACAAATATCATTCTCAACTGTAATACAAAGGAGAAATAAAAAGAGCATGATTTATGACATAATAATATGTATTTCAGTATGCAGATATTTAAGCATGAATACATTAGATAAGGTAACGAAGTAAGCAGATGCTTGCCACTTGTATGTAGAATCATTAGGTATACACCAGCTGCAAATGCAGACTGAAACAGATGTGTTGGCCACTCAGATATCATGAATAGTATTTCTGTTGATGAGATGACATTCTGAAATAGTGAACAACTGTTTGTAATACTGTAAACAAAACAAAGTGTAATGTTCCCTCTGTGTCCTGGGAAATTTAGTTGTGTTGAAACTACAACAAAGTACTACAAAGATTAGTACCATATGGCCTAGATGTGTAGTAGGCTATACCATCTAGGTTTGTGTAAGTACTATAGGGGAGGAAGAAATTTTCCTCTACTCTTCTGGGTTCTTTTGGCTGGTCTAAGAATTAAATTGACATGAGACAGTTTAACAGGAAAAAAACGGAAGTCTAATAACATGTATACATGGGAGAAACCCAGGAAAATTAAGTAACTCACCAAAATGGTCAAAGCCCTTACCTTAAATACCATCCTCTGCTAAAGGCAAAAAATGTTGGGGAGAGGAAAGTCAGAGACTTCAAAGAAAAGGAAGGCAATTCACAGGTAAGTGAAAAGGAGCAAATGTTTGGAAAACCAGAGTTTGTTTGGCCAAATAGAAGAACGCAGAAGGGAGTCCAACAAACAGGCTTTTCTAGATTCCTCCCTATCTACCACCTAGTCCATGTTATGCTAAGGTGATAGCTTGCTTTCTGAGACAGGTTTTTTTAATCTGAATTCTTTTAGGCAGTTAACAGGGAGGTAACAAGAAAAACTTTGAGTCTTTTGTTTCTTAAAAATAATCAGCCTGAAATAATCCTCATGTTAAAGAGACACATTTTGGGGTGGAAAATTTTGTTCCCCTTCAGTACACTCTGACGTTTGCACAAAGAAGAAATCGCCAAGTGACGCATTTCTTGGAACATATCCAATGTATCTGCTTTGTTAAGCGATGCATGACTGTATCGTTTTTCCTATACATACATACCTATGATATCTTTAATCTATAAATTAGGCACACTAAAAAATTAACTAATAATAAAATAGAGCAATTATAACAACATACTGTAATAAAAGTTACTGTAGATCTTAGCAACCTCAGCATACAATTTATTTTCTTTCCTTACTAAGTCAAGAACTTCATCTTTTCACTTAAAGGAGAATTGCCAGCTTCACTACTCTTGTGCTTTGGGGCCATTATTAAGTAAAATAAGGGTTACTTCAACACAAGCGTTGTGATACCTCGGCAGTCTGATAACTGAGGTGGCTACTAAGTGGCTGACAGGCAAGTAACATATACATTGTGGATAAGCTGGACAAAGTAATTATTCACATCCTAGGCGTGACAGAGCAAGATTTCATCACCATACTCAGAATGGTGCACAATCTAAAACTTATGAATTGTTTACTGTGGAATTTTCCATTTAATGTTTTTGGACCATGATTGACCACAGGTAACTGAAACTGTGGAAAGCAAAACCCCGGATAAGGGGAGACTACTGTATATTTAAATATTATTACTTTAATCTTTTTTTCCTTCTTTCAGGGCAATTCCACATCCTCGAGGTCATGCACATTTGGCAGCACTTGTCAACCATGATTGTAAGCAGTTTCTGAAAATTTATTCCCTAAAGATATCCTTCAAAAAAGTGTTGTGTGTTTTTATTTTTAGCGCAGGTGCAAGGTAGTGCTTTGAAAGTGGGCTATTTCAAAAACAGATATCCAAAGGAGAAAAGAAATGATTGAATTTATTGCCTCTAATCCATTTTTCTCTTTTCTTTGAGCTACCTGTATTTCTATTTAGTCAATAGCTCAGAAGTTGCTGAGGTTAGGGAGGAGAGCCTTGGTGTCCTTTATATCAATTTGTACACCTTTCTGCTAGTTTTTATCAATAATGAAGGAAATATATTTGAAATTTATTTCAATATGTAAATCTAATATTGACATGTACATATAAAGTATTTGTTAGTTTTGTATAACAATTGTCGTAAAACTTAGTTTTTAAAGTCTGTTTTAGAGAACAAAACCAAGTAATAAATTCTATAAAAAAATCTGGTCACATTTAGGAATGGTGTGTATTAAAAATATATCATCAGTTTCCTTATTTGGCTACATGGACATCATCCCAGTTGTTATCACAACACAATCCTGTTATGATTTGGACCAGGAAAGACTTATTATTTTGGTTATCAGGATTAGATGTGATATTATTTCTTAGAAGTTAATTTATGTATAATTATAAAATGTTAGATATTACTTTTTATCAGAATTTACTTATCTTTATACATTTAATTCCCACATATTTATATGCATTTTTCTCAAAATAATGTTTTAAATATTATACTATTATATCTGCAGATTTTAGGTACTTTGAGAATAGATAAGAATGTGAACCAATCTGTAACGTAGTTTTGAATAATTTAATTTCTCTACTTAATTTAACTGGTTTTATTTTTTGCCTCTTAGCTTACAACTTTTCTCACAGAATAGATCATTTGTCTTTTGGAGAGCTTGTTCCAGGAATTATTAATCCTTTAGATGGAACTGAAAAAATTGCTGTAGATCGTAAGTGTTTAATAATTACTGTTGGAATTTGGATGTAGACAATTGTTCCTATAACTTTAATATTAATGCATTTTTAATAATGCTCTTTCTCACACCCTTGTAACAGACAAACGTATAAATCTTTAAGTGGTGTAAGTGGTTGCTAATCTTTAGGTAGAGTTGTATGTGGAGAGAATTTGTCCTAATGGTAGATAAAACTTAAATGTTAAAAAACGAGCCATAGAGCAGGATAAGAAATTAGAGGTAAAAGTAAGCAGAAGTAGAATTTAAAAGCTCTCTAAATATATGAAAGGTTAATGTGTTTATAGGGCATAACTACTTTTCCATATTCACCAAAGAAAGAATTAAGAATGAAAGTTTTAACATTATAAGAATTCTTCTTTGTATAGTTCTTTGTACAGTTCAAAGTTCTAAAATGTGTATTTACCATTTTAGAAACCTCTCTGGAGAACTTAACAAACATTAGAAACCTAGAGTTATTCTAGAAAGGTTTGGTTATTAACAGTCAGAAGCAGTACATGATAGCACAGGTACCTTTTATCACAGTTTGTTTTAACCATTTCATTTAAAATCTCAGTTTATCCAAATATGGATAGATGATTTTCTTACTTTTGTAGCAAGTACAGGCAGTCCCTGACTTAAGACGGTTTCACTTATGATTTTTTGACTTCACAATGATGCGAAAGTGGTGCTCATTCAGTAGAAACTGTACTTTGAATTTTGATCTTTTCCTGAGCTGGTGACTTGCAGTACGGTACTCTCTCGTGATGCTGGGCAGTGGCAGCAGCTGCAGCTCCCAGTCAGCCACGCGGTCACGAGGGTAAATGACTGACACCCTTACAACCATTTTGTACCCATACTACCATTGTTTTTCACTTTCAGTACATTATTTAACAAACTTCATGAGCTATTCAGCACTTTATTATAAAATAGGCTTGTGTTAGAGGATTTTGCCCAATTGTAGGTGATATAAATGTTCTGGGCACATTTAAGGTAGGCTGGGCTAAGCTGTGATGTTTGGTAGGTTAGGTGTATTAAATGCATTTTTGAATTATGATATTTTCAACTTATCATGGGTTTTTCATGACATAACCCCATCAAAAATTGAGGAAGATCTGTAATCCTTCTTCCTGGAGGTTTTTGAGTGCCTTTCCTCTACTTAAATAATCATATTGTACGATACACCCTGCCTGTAGGACCTTCTAAGGATCTCTAAAGCATCCTGTGCTACTAGGAAGTCTAGCCTTTGTAAAACTTTAATTAAGGGTTTTATTTTTTTATTAATTCAAATAGGTTTATTAATATTCTTTTCAGTATTTTACTCTTTTAGCATAGTGTTGTAATCAGATGCATTAAAGATGTTTTACTTGGAATACTGACTTACATTCATGAATATTTTATGTTTGTTTGAGGATGTTTCACTTAGGGAACCATGAGTGTACTAAATTTGGAAATGTGTGAGTAGAAACATTCTGAGAATTATAAGCTTTATTCAGTATAATCTCATCTTTAATCTAAGTATATGTTCATTTTACACCAAAATGCATTAAATATTACTTGAGATGCTCGTTTGAAAACATATTGGTTAATACTTTGTGTCAGGATGCTAAAATGAGCTATAAATTTGTACAGAAGCAATTTTAAATATAAACAGATTAATCTTTCAAAAGGTTCCCTTTAAGGCTACTTGTTCCTAAATTCGAAAGACTAAGATGTATTTAGAGTTATGTTATAAAATGCCGCCATGGGGCTGACCTGGTGGTGCAGCGGTTAAGTGCACAGGTTCTGCTTCAGTGGCCCGGGATTCACCAGTTTGGATCCCGGGTGCGGACATGGCACCACTTGGCACGCCATGCTGTGGTAGGCGTCCCACATATAAAGTAGAGGAAGATGGGCATGGATGTTAGCTCAGGGCCAGTCTTCCTCAGCAAAAAGAGGAGGATTGGCAGCAGTTAGCTCAGGGCTAATCTTCCTCAAAAAAAAAAAAAAAAAGTCACCAAATGAATGTCAATAGGTTTTTCAAAGCTTTAAAGCAGATATACTCTTCTCCTTCCTAATACACGTTCTATTAGGCCTTTTTTTCCAAAAAGAGGAAAATCACCATTATGAATCTGTTGTGTTCGGGTAACCACCCACTCCTTGATGTTCTCCAGAAGTTTTTTTTTTTTTGTGGTGAGGAAGATTAGCCCTGAGCTAACATCTGTGCCAGTCTTCCTCTATTTTGTGTGTGGGATGCCTCCAAAGCATGGCTGACAAGCCTAGCCGGTCTGCACCCGGAATCTGAACCCATGAACCTGGGTCACCAAAGTGAGATACATGGAACTTTAACCACTTGGCCATGGGGCTGAACCCTTTCTTTTTCTTTTTGGGTGAGGAAGATGGGCCCTGAGTTAACATCTGTGCCAGTCTTTCTGTATTTTGTATGTGGGATGCTGCCACAGCATGGCTTGACAAGTGGTGTGTGGTAGGTCCACACCTGGGATCTGAACCTGTGAACCCTGGGCCACTGAAGTGAAGCGTGTGAATTTAATCGCTAGGCCACTGGGCCAGCCCTTTCCAGAAGTTTTGAGGGGATTACTTAGCAGTTACATATTTAATGCTATGCAGATTTGGACAGACCTACAACCTTTGGAACAATTTGTGGCTTGCACCAAAATTTCATTCAGTAGCATTTTCCTGGGCCTGGCCATTGAGTTACTTAATGAACTTACAGCCTTTTCTTGAATTAACATTAAATAAATAAGTCTTCAGTAGTTCTCTGGCCACATTTAGAAGGTTTCCCATTTTTCCTGTTATGTTTCTTTGACCCTTGTTAGTTATTATTACATTGACACCTCAGTCGTCATATGTGGTGAGATTGCCTTTGTCCTTCGTTTTTTCCCCCAAGTGTAATTATCCCGCCCGTGTGTACAGCATTGGTTATTGTTTCACCACTCTCACTTTCATCTTTTTTTCGTAAGTACTTAATACTTGAATACTTTTTTCTCCTAGCACTTTCAGCTCTCTCTCTCTGTTTATGACAGGGAGAGTTGATTTGTAAAACACCTAAAAACTAAGCACGAATCAAGCAGTTCACCTTACATCAAAGAGCAACTCAAAGGAAAACGCTGAAGCCCGTTCTCAACCAACAAGCCGTCTGTTGGTGGTGGACAAAGTTAACACCCTTTTGCTCTAATACTATCTGTGATAATAGTTAGGATATTTAGTTGGAGTTAGTAGAAGAACTAGTCAAAAACTGTTCATGTTTTTGACAGTTATAGTTGTGCAAGTCGTAGGTGGAATAAGAAGTTGTGAAGCTGAAACAGGCTTTGCTTTATTTTGTTAGAAAGTCGTTTAATGTTGGTGTTTGAAGAGACCATGGCTCTTAGCTCTCTCCCTCCTGTTTGCAGTTTTACCTCTCCTTCCCCTGTTCTGAATTCCACTGAAATAAGAGAGAAACTGGATTGATGGAAATAAAAATTCACTCATGCTGAACAAAAGAAGCTAGATACACACAAGCGCATACTGTCTACTTCCATAAATGGAAATTCTAGGCTAGGCAGAACTAGTCTATGACAACAGGAGGTAGATAGGTGGTTGGCCTAGGGCCAGAGATAGCGGGGATTGACTGCAAAGGGGTGCGAAGGAACTTTTTGAGGTGATGAAAATGTTTTATATTTTGATTGTTGTGATCAAATGGGTGATTACATTTGTCAAAATGTGTCAAACCATACGTTTAAAGTTGATGCATTTTATTTGTTTACACAGTTTTCACAACCAGTTATTACCATGTGGTGTGAAGTCTTTCCAGGTCAAATGTAATGAGGCCCTATTATCTAGTTGAAACTATAGATAGATATATCTAATTCTCAATTTTCTAGAATATAGTTACTTCTAGAGAATTAACGTGTTTTGTATTATGTGAACTGTTACTTGTTTAAAATTAATTAATAATTGGTAATATAATGATATTTATGACTTGTGTTAAATCTAGAAAAGCCTAATGACTATATACATATGATCCTTTTGATGACACAGTAACCCCAGGCCATTCCCGAGTAGTTTCTTTAGTTATCTTCCTGCTTGGGTATCAATTCCTTATATTTATCCAAAGGCTGGCTAATTCAATTTTGGTTTATTTATATATCTTAAGATATTAGTAGAAACTGAAATTTGTCTTGTGGTGGTTATACTACTATAACTGTATTCTTATTAATATCTGTAGTATGTAGAAATGCTACTTTTCTTTTTCATATTTGATAAAAGGATGATAGTGATTAAGTGATTATAAAGGATATCTAAGTCACTAGTTCATCTTTTTAAACATCTTCTAATAGATGTCTGTGTGTGCGACTATTTTATGCTTACTAAGAACTTGTTTTACCAAGTATGAGTATATTGTTTTCATTGATTCTTATAAAATTATTATTTTTTAGATGTTATCAAAAGTACCATTAAATTTCAGGTTAATTGTACTTACTGGAAGGAGGATCTACTTGGCAGTAGTTTAATTGTTACTGGATTGAGGAAAAAAATACATTTTGTTTTTATTCTAGACAACCAGATGTTCCAATATTTTATTACAGTTGTGCCAACAAAACTACACACGTATAAAATTTCAGCAGACACCCATCAGTTTTCTGTGACAGAAAGGGTAAGTTGAGTCCAACTGGCAAAATGATTGTTTTCAGTGTTTTCTAGTCCTGCTACAGAAGAAGAATGGAGTTTCGCTTGGTGCCCTCCCCCATTTAGAATTTGTGGAAGTTTTGAAATGTATTAATGTTTTATTTTAAGACAGTAAAGTATCAGAAATGGGTATTAGTATGTTTTAGAGCAAGAAAAGTATATTTTTGAAATATTTTTTAAAATTTTAAAAAGTGTGTATTTAACATTTTAACATAGAGAATGTATCCTATTCAATTAAGACAAAATTATTAAACTATGATACTATTAATTACTTTATTTTTAGTATCTTAATTTTGTAGCATTTCCTCATATATTGGTATAAGCAGTTCTTATGTGCCAGCAGACTCTCTGATTTCTGTGTTATTTATTTTTTATTTAATGTACCCTGGGACATGCATGATTATTGTGGCTCAGCTAGCAGGTTTAGAGGGTTTGCTTTCCTAAGTTAGCGCTTCGTATTCATCTAATTGAGAGAACAAATGTTCTGCTCCATCAGAATGGAGTGGCCTTAGAAATAAATACTGACAATGAGGAGCAGAGTTTTAGAATTGGAAAGTTTGACAGATTTCTCATCTACTCTGGGGTCATATTTTCTTATTATTGCATTGAAGAATAGTGAATATTCAAATACTAGTATCCAGAAGAATTCCAAGGAAAAACTTAAGTGCTTTTAAAAACTTGCTTTCTTTCATATGGAGTTTTCTTTTGATAGTCTTATAACTTATGATTACTATGTCCTCAATAATTGTAGGATTTTTGTTATTCTTAGGAGATTAAATACTGAAGTTTTAGGAATGAAGTGTCATGTTTTTATAACTTTGCAAATGGTTCAGGGGAAAGATCGAGTATGTGTAACTGTGTGTGTATATAAACAGAGAGAGAGAAACTAGGTAATGTGTATACAAGGATATATTGTGCTTTTCAGCATTTCATATCTTAGAGTTACCATTTCTCACTAAGTTTGGCAACACCTGATCATCAGACAGTCTACAGAGTGGCAAGGCTTCGGAGAAAAGAGGAACACATACATTGCTATGGGAATGCAAAATGGCATATTCTCTGTGGAAGGGAGTTTGGCAATCTCTGCAAAAATGACATATGTATTTACCCTTTGGCCCGGCAACCCTCCTGCTATAAATTGAATCCAAAGATACAGTGGAAAAAATACAAAAATGAGGTGCATAGGAAGCTATTCTCTGTGGTGGTATTTGTTATAGTAGAAGATTAGAAGCAACCCAAATGGCACATCCACACGATGAGGAACATGCAACTTAAAAAAAAAAAAAGAGAGAGATACCTATATAGTGATATGAAATTGTCTCTAGGATGTATTTTAAATAACAAAATTAAGTCAAAAAGACAAAAAAGAATCCAAGAGCATTTCACCTTTGCAGGGTGTATTTGTGCTAGTAGAGTGACTAAAATAGTTGTGTTTCACTTAAAAAAAAAATGGAGTGTAACTAGAGTTGGTAAAATGGAGTATGAGGGGGATGGAGAGGTGGAAAGCTGACCGTCGTTGGTCCTGGAACCCGAAGTGAGTCCTTACTAGTCTTTTCTTACATAGGCACTCTTATCCCTGAAACAGCTTCCACCCATATGGATGGTGACAATGTGTTTATAATTTTGGCATGATATCAAACATACCAGAGCTGTAAAATGAAGTTGCCTTATTGGAAACTTGATCAGTGGGTTACAAGGCTCTTGGTACTAAGAAGGAAAGAGGTTTGGTAATGCCCCACATAAAATTGTTTTAATTTCCCTCGTATTTTTATTCTGAAAGCTTACAGTTTAGATGTCTTAGCAAAAATAGATAGAGCCTGGCACAAAAATCCTAACAAAGCCCTGTGGTAGCTTTGTTACATTTGTGTTTTGAGCTATAATAGAAATTTACTAGAAAGTTTACAAACTTTATTTTTGAAGTGTTAAACAGGATGGAATGAAATAGAATATTTTCTGACTCAGTGTGCACATTGGTAGGTTTATAATTTTAGCTACATTCCTTTCAGAAAAAGATTTTTTTTAAAAAATGAACCGGTAGCTCAAATATTGATATCTTTCAAATTAATGCATTGTGTTTTCTTCCTGTGTTGTATCTCATATAGTTTAAAATGGACAGAAAGTGAAATGATTTGTTTTTAAATCTGACCATTTAAATGACAAGATGCAATTATATTTTATAAATTCTTAGCAAAGAAATATTATAAAAATGATGTCAAAATATGAACTTAAGTTTTTATTGATTTGGTCAACGAAGAATGTGCCGTACGGTTGTAAGCTCTTGAGCTCAATAGAAAACTTGTATGTGAAGGGAACTTTTTAAGAAAATAGGAAAGAATGATTCTGCTCTTTTAATTGCTTCAAAAGCTAACCATTCAAAGAATACAGAATGATTTGATTTGCTCTGAAGAGCTTAGTCTAATAGGACAATTGATAAAGAGATTTGAATGTCCCTCTCGTGCGTCAGGGCTGTAGGGCGGGCTTCATATTGACTGAGTGCAAGTAACCAGATGGCGTGAATCCTGTTTCTCTCCCCTATCTCGCCCCTTCCTTTTGCCTTCCTTCTAGGAACGTGTCATTAACCATGCTGCAGGCAGCCATGGAGTCTCTGGGATATTTATGAAATATGATCTCAGTTCTCTTATGGTGACAGTCACTGAGGAGCATATGCCATTCTGGCAGTTTTTTGTAAGACTCTGTGGAATTGTTGGAGGAATCTTCTCAACAACAGGTTAAGATTCATTCCTTTTTTGTCTAATTTCTAAAAGTTTTCCTGACCCTGAAATTCAGATGCTTTTATTTAAAAGAGGCAAGAAATATACACATTCTCATGTTTTGATATTTAAAGAACTTTTACCTTGAGATTTAATTCCAGGGCCAGCCATGGTGGCATAGTGGTTAAGTTCAGCATGCACCTGTTCGGCGGCCCAGGTTCAATTCCCCAGGCACGGACCTGCTGTCTGTCAGTGGCCAGGCTGTTCAGGCGGCTCACATACAAAAAGGAAGATTGGCAACAGATGTTAGCTCAGGGTGAAAAGATTTAATTCCAAACCTCCACAATTGGATTGATTAAGCATTAAACATAATTAAGTTCCTGCCTTCAGTGATTTAAGGGAAATTACTTAGTGAACTAGAAAGATGCTAGAATTGAATCCAAATTCTGCCATTTACATGGTGGTAACCTTGATTAGCTTGTCTGCCTTTTCTGAAATTGTTTTCTCGTCTATAAAAATGGGAATAATTGGGGCCAGCCCAGTGGCGCAGCAGTTAAGTTTGAGTATTCCACTTCGTTAGCCCGGGGTTTGCCGGTTCGGATCCTGGGTGCAGACATGGCACTGCTTGGCAAGCCATGCTGTGGTAGGCGTCCCACGTATAAAATAGAGGAAGCTGGGCACGGATGTTAGCTCAGGGCCACGCTTCCTCAGCAAAAAGAGGAGGATTGGCAGCAGATGTTAGCTCAGAACTGATCTTCATAAAAAAAAAAAAGAAAAAAATGGGAATAATATCTAACTTGTAAGTGTGTTATAGGATTAGATGAGAAAATGCCTAGAAATAGTAGACACTTCAATGTAAATTTTCTTTTTCATTTGAATGTAAATTTTCTTTTTCGTTTAAGGTAATTTAACTGTGTATAGTATGATAAATCATATCTTATGGTACTTTGAACTATGCAGTACATGAAACCAAATTTTTCAGTCAATGTTGTTTTTATGATTTTTGGTCTTTTTTGCCCTGGGATCATGGGATTCTCTCAAAGATAACTTGCAGAATTGTAATCATGAAAATTTGAGAGTTAAGTACAGTAGGTAAAGAAAGGAAACAGTTTCTTCTTTATCCCCAACCCTTATTCAGTATTACATGGAGCTGGGTAGTTTATATACTTAGAATTATATATATGTTTTTATATATATATATAAATGTATATATGTTATATATATATATATGTTTTTGGTGAGGAAGATTTTCCCTGAGCTAACATCTGCTGCCAATCCTCCTCTTTTTTGCTTGAGGAAGATTAGCCCTGAGCTAACATCTGTGCCAGTCCTCTTCTGTTTTTTTTTGTATATGGGACACCTCCACAGCAAGACTGGTGAGTTGAGTAGGATCATGTGAGCCCAGGCAGAGCACATGGAACTTTAACCACTTGGCCACGGGGCTGAGCCCTAGAATTATATTCTTCAAATGAATGAATAACTTCTCTTATGAAAGTCTTCATCACTGCTTCATTTAAACTTCATTTAAATTTGTGGTGCTGATATTATTTATTTTTCAAAATTTTCTGGGTGTGAGATGTATTAAGTCTCTTTTGCTTTGTCAAGTAATAAATTATGTGGCTTTGTAATTTTGAAAAGAAATCCATTTGTTTTAAAATTCAGTGTCTTGTTATTTTGAGCTGTGGAAGTGAATAAAGCAAGCTGCCTTGTTTCCTTCCTTAATCTATTCCATTATAATTAGTTGAGTTTTTAATTCTTACATAACAATTTAGGAAATAGTTTCATTAAAAACATAAACATAAACTTATTTTTTATTACAGGCATGTTACATGGAATTGGAAAATTTATTGTTGAAATAATTTACTGTCGTTTCAGAGTTGCATCCTACAAACCCGTCAGTTCTGTAAGTGGTATAGTATAAATGGTGCTGATCTCTAAGTCATGTTATCTTTGTTAAATCTAAATAGTAGCTTTGGTGCCCAGAAAGAAATTGCCCAAAGTAATGCATTATGTTTAGAGGAAATAGTGTAAGGAATAAAATTAATGCTTTGGTCTTTTTTTTCTCCCTTAGGTCCCCTTTGAGGATGGCCACACAGACAACCACTTACCTCTTTTAGAAAATAATACACATTAGCACCTCCCAAGGGAAGGAGAAAAACTTTTTGCCTGAGACATAAAACCTTTTTTAATAAATAAAATATGTGCAATATATTCAAAGAAAAGAAAATATGAACGAGAAGCAGGAATCACACCTAGGAAAATACAGAAAAGAAACCCAAACTGAAATCTATATATGTTGTGTCTGTTACAAATGTCCTAGAAGAAATTATGCAGCTGATCAGTGAATAAGCCCAACTGGAGGACTGCTTTGAAGATGACACCTGAGGTTTTCACAGCAAATGGGCAGTATCAAAATGAGACCTTGCTTTTTGGTGACAAACATCTTGCCTGAAGAGAAGAAGTCAAACCACATCTAAAGAAAAAGTCAGTGATACAAAGTGCAAATGTTTGCGTCCTTTTGTTTTTAAAAGATATGATGTCAGAATAAAATATGTAAAACATATGGAAAACTAGTCTAGACTTTAAAAAGTTGTGATCAGGTCACATTGTTAATAAAGGAAAACAGGGATGGGTCCCTATGTTATAGCCATATTAATGTTAAGCCATTATGATAAGACCATTTATCCAATAATTTGGTCTTATGAAGGTAACTGCTTTTCTTTAAACTCTGGCTATTGACTTTTCTAACTGTTCAGGGCAGGGTCGTGGAAGACTAAGGTGAATTCCCACAGGGGCAGGTACAAAGGTGCTATACTGTGTAATAGGTATCATTCACAAATTGTATAGTGGGCTCTTATACAGGGAGAAGAAAGCACATTTTTTAAAAAGATACTAAGTTTCCTAATCTAATCCTTATTGGTATACTTTGGGAGTGGGGTGTGGGGTGAGTAATAAAAAGATCCACTACTGATGATGAAAATCATCAGTTTGTAAACTATTAAGAGGAAAAATAGAATATTTTATATGTGTTGTGGTGAGTGGGCAACAGGGTAACTTTAAGTAAAATGGAAGCGTGAGGCAAATATTTAAGTGAAACAAGATAATGTCAGATCTGAGGGATTCTTATACTAATCAATGTCCGTTAAACTGTAAAACTGGATTATGAAAGCAGTATCTGCATTCAGAGTGTGCTGAGTGTGATTGATTCTGTATTAGATTGTGTTGTTCTAACTTTCTTACTATCTAAGGGTTGATTTTAAATTTCCAGACTATAAAAGATTAAAAGTAATGAGAGAGAGATATCGCTCCGGTGCCATTAAAATCTATATTTGGAATAAGTATGCCAACATCAGTTTTCCTTTTGTAATGCTTAATGATAATGGAAGAATCATCAACCAGTCCCCATGGTTTAAATCGTTAGGGAAATGGGGAAACAAAATTCCAGGTAAGTAACATGGCCAAGACTAAAAGACTGGATTTAAAACGGTAGTTTTTAGAGAATAGAATGTCACAAGTTACAGTGTTTCAAATGGATTTTTTTAAAGGTTAAAAATTTTTCTTGAAGATGGTTGGGACAGGGACCAGCCCCATGGCTGAGTGGTTGTGTTCTTGTGCTCTGCTGCGGTGGCCTGGGGTTTTGCCGGTTCGGATCCTGGGCGTGGACATGGCACTGCTCATCAAGTCATGCTGCGGTGGCATCCCACATGCCACAACTAGAAGGACCCACAACTAAAAATATACAACTGTACCAGGGAGCTTTGGGGAGAAAAAGGAAAAATAAAAATCTTTAAAAAAAACCAAAAACAGTTGGGACACATAATGTAATGGAGAGAAAGAGACAAACTGATAAAACTACTTTGCAGTAAAGCTTATGTTGAATGGTGTTTTGCAAAAAATAACAGAAGCATCGTTTAAAATATACAGTTTATCAGTAAGAGCCATTAAGTTAACTGATTAATATAGGTAACATGCTGTGGAACATTTTTTAATCTAGAAAATTCCAATTAATGAACTAGTGTTCTCTGTGTTTTTGATTTCTTCAGATGTTATTTCCAATGAACTTAGACTAGGAACTAATAGAATATCTCTCAAAAGGAATTTTTTTTAATTTAGGTCATAATAGTTCATAACATTGTGAAATTTCAGTTGTACATTATTGTTTTTCAGTCCCCAGATAAATGTGCCCCTTTACCCCTTATACCCACCCCCAAACCTCCTTCCGTTTTGGTAAGCACTAATCTGTTTTTTTTGTCCATGTGTTAATTTATCTTCCACATATGAGTGAAATCATACAGTGATTCTTTTTCTCTGTCTGGCTTATTTTGCTTAACATAATACCCTCAAGATCCATCCATGTTGTGAATGGGATGATTTTGTCTTTTTTATGGCTGAGCAGTATTCCATTGTGTGTATATATATATATATATATATACACACACACACACACACACACACACACCACATCTTCTTTATCCAATCATCAGTCACTGGGCACTTGGGTTGCTTCCATGTCTTGGCTATTGTGAATAATATTACAATGAACATAGGGGTGCATAATTCTCTTTGAATTGTTGATTTCAAGTTCTTTGGATACACACCCAGTAGTGGGATAGCTGGGTCATGTGGTATTTCTATTTTTAATTTTTTGAGAAATCTCCATACTGTTTTCCATAGTGGCTGCACCAGGTTGCATTCCCACCAGCAGGGTATGAAGCTTCCCTTTTTTCAATATCCTCTCCAATATTTATTTTTTTGTCTTGGTGATTATATCCATTCTAATGGGTGCAGTGTAGTTTTGATTTGCATTTCCCTGATGATTAGTGATGTTGGACATCTTTTCATGTGTCTATTGGCCATCTGTATATCTTTGGAAAAATGTCTGTTCAGATCCTCTGCCCACTTTTTGATTGGGTTGTTTGCTTTTGTCTTGTTGGGTTGTGTGAGTTCTTTGGAGATTGACCCCTTGTTACCTATATGATTTGCAGATATTTTCTCCCAGTTGGTGGGTTGTCTTTTTGTTTTGTTCCTGGTTTCCTTTGCCTTGCAGAAGCTCTTTAGTCTAATGAAGTCCCATTTGTTTATTTTTTCTTCAAAAGGAATTTTAATTAGACTTTTAGTTATTTTAGACTAACTGAATGTTGGTTCTGTGAATCTGCTTGTCAGTTCAATCAAATTTCAGGGGTTTTTGTCTTTTGGGATTTTTTTTGGTGAGGAAGATTAGCCCTGAGCTAACATCTGTGCCAATCTTCTTCTATTTTCTATGTGAGACACTGCCACAGCATGACTTGAGCAGTATGTGGGTCCTTGCCCAGGATCCAAAGCCGCAAACCCCAGGTCTCCAAAGTGGTGCATACAAACCCAACTACTGCACAGCTGGGATGGCCCCCAGAGTTTTTTTTTAATGGGAGGAAAACCAATATTGATTTAGAATTACTTCCTTTCAGTTAACATTATAACAGTTAAATATCTTTAGAAAGGATGTTAAAAATTATTTTGGTACTCATATATCATTTTTAATTGATTTCATATTTTCCAAATAATCATTAAAATTTTAATGGAATTAATCTGTCCCATTAAAACTGACTATAAAAGGAATTTCTTTAAAACAAAGTCCTACTCTGCTCCATTTTAAAAATTAAGAAAAGTTTCCACCTGAAACTCCTCAAATAGTCAGGGTCAGATTTTTGACAAAGTATTGATTCTGACCAGCATTTGGATGATGGATGATGAAGTACACCTGCTTTAGGATTTGTTTGTTTTTGACCTCACCAAGTGTTTCTTTTCCATTGCAGAGAATGCTACTGACCTACCTATTATGTAGCTTTGGCTTGTGCCTGGGGGTGCCTCCAGTAGGATACCCAACTTATTACTCAATCCTCCTTTGCATTTTGTTAGGGTATTCGTAATATCTATATGTATATATTCTAGCTAAACTATTTTAAAAGTTGAATCTCAAATTATGTGAGATGGGTTTTTTAAAACTGTACACATTGGCCTATAAAAAGGGATGAAATATTTAGGTGAATAATTGCTGCAATATTTGTACAGTTCAGACTCTTGGGAAAAGCTTAACTCAGTATTCATCAGACTTACAAAATGACTCCTAGTTCTCAACTTAGGTGATTAATATCACTTTTCTCATATATATTTTATGATAGAAAACACTGAATTTTTATAAGGATTGATTTACTAATGCAAACAAAGTTTACAATGTTTAAACAACTTTGTAATTCATAAAGAAATGACTAAGATCTAATTTTTAATGGTATAAGTAGAGAGATGCATTCTGTCATGGCTTGGGTTAGTAATTGAAGTAAAAAGTAAATTTATATACAACTCCTTCAAAATTTAAAACTTTGAACTCGAACTTGAGTTCAAGATGCATATTTTTTAATGTTTAAAAATGAGCTCAACCTGAGTCTTAGGACCCTTAAGATCCCACCATGCTCTTTCACCTAGCACTGAAGTTCCCCTTCTGTTTGGAGCTCTAGCAAACCTTCAGCAAGACAAGGTGGGTCCCTCTGTCAGCACCCTCTGAATAGAGAGATTGCCATTTGTTCACTGCCTTATAGTGTGATGCCTGGATTCATATCCACGGATTTCCTTCGTGTGGTTTTTCCCCTCTTTTGAAGTATTTCTTTAGTGATGAAATCACTTTGTGTTATTTTAAGAGGAAACAAACTGCCTTGGATTTTTTGGTTTCCCTTTAGTTTTTAAATTTTATTTTAAGAGAAAAGACAACACAAAAGACTCATTTAATGTCTCAATCCTCAACATTTGGACTCTAAGTAAAATGACAAATTATGAAACAATTCTTTGTCCTTTTACCCTCAGGTACCCCCAAATAAGCCTCAGTTCCTCATATTTAAGCTTTTTTTTTCCTCATAGGAAGACCAGCAATATCACTTGGTTACATTTGCTTTTGCTCCAGATGGAGCTAAATTACTGTATGAAATTGGATTGATTTTATATTTTTCATATTAAAAAAATGAATGAGTGGTGAAAATTGAGCAGTTGACTCAAGTCTATAAACCTAGAAACAGAATTGAATATAAGATTGTAATCAGTGAAAGATTTAAATAGTTTTGCTTTAACAACTCCAAGTTGTATTGGGTATTTATCAAAAGGAATTAGGTTAACAACTCTTGCAAATATCGTAACTCATTGATACTATTTGGTGTAATAATTTTAAGGTAAAACAGAATGAGAAGGTGTGGGGAAAGTATATGTTAGTGCAAGCTGTAGACTAAAGCAGACCTCCAGCAACAACTCATGTAACTATGAGAAATGCTGTCTAAATTTTACTGTTTTCAAGCCATTATGCAAATCAATTTGGTGATTTTTTTTTTTTTTGTACTATACTCACCTTTAATTTCTTTAAGGTATTTTTCTAGAATTCATGCAACTTGGCCAACCTCACATCTCCCCACCCACTTACGGTTCAGGGTTGGAATCAGTATTTTAAATAGAGTAAGGAAACACCTAAAGTGTTTCTGTATTAGAAGAGCTGTTTCTAGCTACTAAAACTCAATTTCAACTTTGCCATAACCGTATCTACATTTCACAGGCACTAGCGTCTCTCAAGCCAGTTACATCCTAAAACTAGCAATTATTAGTTTTATTTTGTTAAAGTAAAAAAACGTATTTTCAAAAGTAATCTAGGCAGTGGGCATTTTTCCATACTTCTATGTGGGCATATGGGACAACCATTACTTTTTACTATAGGCAGTCGCTTATGTTCCCAGAACATAGATTTTCAGTTCTGGAAAAATAGCCATGTGGAAATTTGCATGTGATTCCTGTGAAGGTTGAAAATTATTGATGTTTTTGGAAACTTTAGGCTGGCATACTTTAATTGCTGTGTTCATTGTGAGATAACACACTGTCTGGATGTTAGTCCCTTCTCAGATCAATCTACCTTGAGATTCTAAATCAGTTATGAAAATGAGATGTTAACTGGAGATAATGATGTTAGGTTAGTATAAAACTGTGAGAAATGTTTTTCGGAGTTGTGTGCTCATCTGCCTCTATTTTTTCTAGTATTAATTGCCTCAGTTGGTGACTGTCTTCAACTCTGCAGGATTTGTTACTGTAGCAGGTATCTTGTGGATGCAGAATATAGGAATTACCAAAACTTCTTTTTAAACAGATACCTTCTCTTTGTACTTACTGTCCCCTGCCCCACAAAAGTAGAAAGTTCTTTCTCATTGCGTTGTATATATTAGGCACTCAAATAATTGTCAGTTGATGTTGATTAAAATAATTAGAGATTGTCTTTCATACAGATATCTACTTTTACGGCTTAATCATCACAGGAGAATTTTATTCATGTCATTTCTCTAATGCCACAGATATTGCCACAGAACACGGTTCAGCATGTAAACGTAACCCAATTAATGGTGTCAGAAAAAGTGAAGTATTTATGTACGTATGTGTTATTTTATATTTATCTGGTAGTTTCTTTGGAAGATTCTGTCCTTTTTTGTGAGGGGAAGGAGATCTGCAGTCGTCAGCAGTTAGGCAAAGATGCAACGCTAGGAGAGAGGAAAACATTTTTAAGCAAATTTTTGTTTAATCAAAAGTCAAAGTGTGAATACTTGGTCAGTGGAATTTATTGAATTGGTGAAACATACAATAATCAAAAGATAGTAAATTCTCAGAACTATTATATTTTATCTAATCATTGAATTATATCTTGATTTCATTTTTGTCATATCTATAGTTTGTATTAACGTAACTGGGAAGTATCTTATAGACATCTCAAACTAAAGATCACCAGGGGCTTCGTTTCAGAGCTGGGTGGTCTGCCCTGGAAAGTAGTTCCCAGAACTTCGATGAGACTGGGAAAGAGTTCCCCCAAAATGCTCTTTATGGATTTCAGAAAAATCTCAAGTAATCCTGGGCTAGAAGCTGCCCCCAAGGCCTTGTACACTGAAGGTGCCTCTCTGAGTATTACCGATTATTCCAGAAAATGAGCATAAATGCAACTGCTATTGTTAACAGTTTATGCTTGTGTAATTTTCTAGTAGTTGTGATTACTTTTAGTTACTTAGGCCCCAGATATTTGAATAATAATCCATGTTTTTAACATGAAACGCTGTAATCCAACATGCACTGATCTTTCAAATATGAGGAAAGTTGGGATAACAGTTATTATTAATATAGGAATTTGGGAATAAATACAGTTTTTACTGATTAATTCATTTGCATTATACATAAATTTCTTTAAACAAAACAGCACCTATTCCCTAAACTTAGAGTCACTTAATGAAGTCTGTCCTCTCCTGCTGTACATTTTACAGTTAACATTGAACAATTGGAATGATCAAGATACTAGCAAATCCTGGTGTTCACAGAAGAGTAATCTTCCCCACTTTTACAAAAAGACTAAAACTAGCATTTCAAATTTTATTTGAAATTTTGCTTTCTTCAATGGCAAAGATGGTGGGGGACTGGGACTTTATGATTCCAGTCTAGGACCTTCCTCTCCCATTAGTCACTCTAATTGAAGCCTGAGCCAAATAAGCTTAAATATAAGGGATTTGGTGACTTTAATGAATAAGAAGGAAACTCTTGAGAAGACTATCAGGAAAATTGGTGATTCAAAAGATTTAGAAATAATAATTATCAAATTATAAGAATTAATTTTCACTTAAAAGCAGAATAAACTGAGTCCCAATGCAAATATACTTGAGCCCTCATTCTATAAATAATTATTTACACCTCTTGGTTCTTTTTAGGTTTCAGAGGTGAGTATAGTTAAGGAAAATGTTAAATGTGAACCACTTTTCTTATTATCCCCCCTGCCCCCCAACCCCCACCCCCCTGGCCAACCCAGACTCCATGGGATAACACAAAGAGGAAGCAGAGACTTCAGTGGAGAACTATTTCTCTTAGAGAATTTCTGAGGATGTGGAGACCATTCTTCTTCTACTTATCTTGATTTGAAACCTTTACACTGGGCATCCCAGAATGGTTCCAAGGTTTTTCTTTCTTTTCTTTTTTTTTTTTTGAAGATTAGCCCTGAGCTAACATCTGCCAATCCTCCTCTTTTTGTTGAGGAAGACTAGCCCTGAGCTCACATCCCTGCCCATCTTCCTCCACTTTATATGTGGGATGCCTCTGACAACATGGCTTGACAAGCAGTGCATAGGTCCGCACCTGGGATCAGAACCGGCGAACCCCAGGCCACTGAAGCAGAAGGTGCGAACTTAACGACTGCAACACCGGGTTGGCCCCCTCAAGGTTTTTGAATTGCCCTTCTTTAGCATATTTCAGCTTTTACCATGGGTTCTTCCATGTTTACTGAGTCGAAATTAGTCCTCAAGGAGAAAAAGCTAAATATGAGAAGATGGGTATACTTTGGTGTTTTATATTCAAGGGTATAGAATAGAGCGTTAGGAAACAATCTGGAAATATGTTTTTCCTAAAATATGTATGATTATAGGCTAGGATATGACTTTCCTTCTCTCATTGAAATAAAAGGACTATAGTTAGGAAATAGGGATGAACACATGACAGCACATTTGACAGGTAATGAACTTGGGTGTATTCTTTGCTACTTCCGAATCTTGAGAACCGCAGTTTGCTGTTTTAGAGGTATCTGAGAGGTTCCAGATAAAAGGAGATTGCCAAATGTTCTTAGGCCTTGAGTGTGCTGGATGCCCTAAAGTAGGAGAGGAATTTATAACAGAAGCTCACGATGAAGAACCAGACGTTCCGAGCGATCTGAGATCTCGCAATGAGAAGGCGCCAGGCGATGAGGAAGAAGACAGTATTGAAGAGGTAGTAAATATTTCGGAGCCTGGGGAACAGACATATACAACCAAAGTTAAAATAGTACCAAATACCCATCTATGTTATCTGAAGCACAAACGTCTTTTTCTGGCTGTGACCAGCAAATAATTAAGATCTCATGGGGTATATGCCAAGACCTGATGGCCTTTTGATTTTTATCTTTTATTTCCACAACATGCCTTCTGAATAACCAGAAAGAATATTCATAATATTCCCCTAACTAGTTTCTCATACCTCTCTCTGCTTTAACCTATCTTACTAACATGACTAACATAATCTTTCTTAAATATACTTTGACCATATTACCATATCACAAATCTTCACTGGTTCTTGTTCACTAGAGGGTAAGTTCTAAAGTTCTTAGTCTGCTATTCAAGGTTCCTCTGTTTGCAATTTATTTTTCCATCCTTATCATCTCTGCAGTGAGAATCTTTTGCTTCTACCAGAATTGTGCCAGACTGCTATAATTCTTTGTCCCTTAGCGATCGATGACTGAAAGAAATTTAAGGCAGTTGAAGGACTTGAAGAGAGGTTAAATGATTTGCCCACATTAAATACTACGATAGATTTCCTGCCTGTTGGGTATTCTTTATATCCCATTATGACAGAATATGGTAGAAGAAACAGAGAACGTTGGGTTCAAATCTGGCCCCAGTACTTACCATGTATTACTATGGACAAGTTACTTACCTCCTTTGAGCCTGAATAGCTCTTAGATAAAAATGGGATAACAAAAATAATACCTACCTCATAGAGATGTGGTGAAGTCTAAATAAATTAGTGTAGTATGGGGCATAGTATACAGGGAAGGACCTGTAATGTAGCGAATGCTAGAAAAATGTTAATTCCTCCTCTCCCCCACTCAAATGTCATGTCTCGTATAAAATCAGATAGACATGGTAAGTGCTCAGTAAATATTAAGTAACTGATTATGCTTACCTTCTTAAGTGTTGCTTTGCTTCTGGGATCCCAGCCATATCCTCTTTCAATAAGTACTTCTTAACTCCTAAAACATAATTCTCAATGTATTCCAACCAGTTCAACTGGCGCACATCAAAGTTGAATATCTGAAAAGCAAGAAGAGATTATGGATTGCCAGAATTGCATTGCTGGACACTTTGTCCATTCAGTGAATTTTCTTTTACATAAATGAGGACGTTCAGTTTGGAAGACTTATGTTGGACCTCTCCAAAGGAGATTATTTGAATTGTCATTTCAGAGGCACTGACAATATGGATAAACATTTTCATAGGAATATTTAAACATGGGACAAGCACAAACATTTGACCTTTAGGAAGTCTTGTGAGGGAAATTTGAAGGAACTGGTATTATTCTGGTGAAATGAAGTCTTTACTTCGTTTCAAGTGAATGAGGATTATTTCTTAAAGTGATGAAATAATAAATTAGGAACCAAAACAAATTATGCATCTTTTCCTTTCCATTCTTAAATTTTGATGGGGTCCCCTTGGCCTACCATCCCTTCCTACAATATATCCACTTCATTATGCAGATTAAGGTAAGCTTTGGGAAGCAAAGCCTTAAGGAATAGCTAAGCAGAAATTTTATTCCATATTTGCATTAGAGATGTTATCCATTATGTCTTTCAGTGAGCCTTTAAATGAAGCCCTTCAAAAACATTTCTTTTAGAGTTAAGCAGTAAGAAAAGCTTTGCTTCTCTTGGAACGCTAGTACATTTTCTCCTCTTGGACAAAGAATGCCACGAAACTATATATTTCTTGTCAATTTCTCTCCAAAAAGCTCAAGAACAAATTACCTGCTTAACTGCAGTGACTTAGTAGGATCTTGTAGACTACTTATGGATATTCTGTCTTTCATTCTTATCCTTGACTTCCTATTTTAATACATATTTTCCCTGGTTTGATGTTTTATTGTATTTCTATTTTGTTCTTTTATTATATGTGTTTATTGCAAGTTATCTCAAATCTTTGTGAAGTAATTTGGAGCATTAACCCACAGGGCAGATGAGATTAATGAGTTCCAGAGAGCTTCAGAGACTTGTCCAAAAGCTGAATTGCTTTCCAAAAGTAATTCTGTATCACTTTGTTCAGATATGTTTATTTTCCACAGTATCACTAAACATTACTTATTCATCTATATAAACAGAGGCTTTCATTTTTATACGATTTCACATTTTTAAGTCAGATGTCAATGAGGCCCTGGTTTGGAATCATTGTTTCATATGGCGAATCAAGCTGAATTCTGGGCCACACCAGAGTTTAGCAATCACATCCAAGTATTCAGGACTATTACCTTTACTAAGATATTTTGAAAGTATGTGTTAAATTCACTGCATCTTTGATTTTTTTCTCACAAAATTTTTGGTTATTTTATGTTAAAATAGTAAAATGTTGAAAATGAAACTCTGAACTCATTACCTTCTGAATTATTTAGATGGGTAAATTCCACGGAGAAAATGCAATAAAGATAAGGCTACAAAAAATGTGAAGCTAATTTTTAAACTAATTTTACAATAGCTTGAAGGGTTTTTTTTTGTTTGTTTGTTTTAATAAGCTGGTTTGATCATGATCCATGCATTTCAAACACAAACGCTTAGAAGAATTTTGTCTATACAAGGTATAGAAACATTTCTGAAAATAGCTCTATTTCATGTCAATTTTAGAGGTACTCAGCAAAGATTTTAGTTAAAATATCCCTCCAAATCTCACCTGGTGTATTTGACATAACATCTGTGGGATCTGACTTTGCAAGTAACCCTTAGGTTTCATGACATGAACTAATTCTGGGGCTTGGATGTGAGTCATACTCTATATGGCTGGTATGTAGGAGAAAACCCCTAGCTGGCAGGTGAGGCTAGCCACAACGTTTACTTCTCAATATGACTTGGTTTCTTCCACATGCTGTCAAGTGCAAAATAAATCAAGAAATGCTTTTCTCTTTCTTTTAAAAAAATTTTCAGTGAAAAATGTCAATCAAGAGAGTGAAAATTCTAAAGTTTAACTGAAAATTAAGGATCTGCTCAGGGAACACATGACTCTTTGAGAAAAAAAGAAGATGTACAAAGTATAAAAGATCTCTATATTTGTGAATTTCAGAACATGCAAAGATTTCAGGACCTAATGTTTGTGACTTCCAAGAAGATAGTGTAAAGAAATAAATGGCACTGACGCTAAGCAATTAAAGTGAAGGCCTGTCTTGAGAAATAAAAGTCTGGATTGTTGAAGAAAGACCATTATAGGGAGGAAGATTGACAACGCTAGAGAGAGGGCGATACTGATGGAGGGAGGTCTTAGGACAGAACGCAGAAGCGTACGAGTTAGCTTTAAAAAGATAAGGAAGGAACTGTAGCTTTGGAGAAGCAGATTGATTTTGATTTGACAAGAACAGTGGACGGGAGAGTTTATAAGCAATAAAATTATTATTTTTCATTGAGGTCATATGCTATGGAGGGTAGCCGGAAGATAGAGGTACCGAGGGTTTGTTGAAAAGATAATAGCTACTGGGGATGAGCAGAGGGTTGAAGCAGAGCGTATGAAATGTGACTGCCGAATAGCAGTGAATATCTGTCCAAAGTCCAAGCACTTAGATTTCTTACCAACATTAAACTTTCTCCTGCAATTGTGTAGATAGCATGGACTGATTTTCTTAGCCCAAAAAAAGAAAAGAAAAAACATCTGTGTACATAACTAACACTTCCTTAGTTCATCAGCTTTCCAGGTCAAATCATTCTAAATTCCAAGAAGGGAAGATTTTCCTGTTGGTGAAATCGGTGTTGTACTTACTCTCTGGTCTTCAGGACTCAGCTCAGACATCAGCATTTCCGTATTGTATGTGCTCCATTCCCAACTCCGGTTGATGAAATACTCCAGCATGGAAATGGTTCTTAAAAGCCGATTCATGAGCTTTGTCATCCTGAGGTAAAGATCAGATAGGAGCAAATATCAGCACACCACCCATGGCTGCTTCCCTGTTACTCCATAGGGATCTATGGCAAATTACTTTTGAGAAAGTATAAAAATTACCCCTCTCCTCTTTCCCCCAATTGCTCATTACAACTCTTGTTCTTTTATTTCCTTCCACGTTAACTCTCGTCGAAGAAGGAAAGGAGATCACTCTAAAGGAACTTATTCTATCAGGCGTATTTAATCCCACCAGGCTCCTCCTCTTCCTCTTTTCTACCATATCTTTCTTGAGTAGCAAAAATTTTAAAAAACGAGCCAGATATCCACCCTTCATGACATACTTTCATTCTCTGAATTCTGAGGTAGACAATTAGAAAACTTATTTTTCTTCTTTATTGTGTGTTCTTAGATTAAAAAAAAAAGATTTATCCGAGGTTTTAGTATTTAACTTCTGAGCACAAGTGGCAACTGTATTAGCATCTGGTGAACTGAAAGCAGCTGTCAACTGTAAGGCAGATTTAAGAGGCAAAGAATTTATTTGTTGATAACCTACTGTGTTAGGCACAGAGCTGACACTTTAAAAAGATATCTCCGTTAATTCTAACATCCCTGTTAGGTAGGTATTTATCTACATTTTTACGAATGGGTAAAGTGAGCCTAAGATAGGTTAAGTCACCACAATAACATCATGTGTCAAAGCCAAGCCATTCCAACCCAGTTTTGACTGACCTCACAAAGCCTCTGCTTTTGTAATCTTACCAGCCTGTGTCCCTTTACTTAAGATGGACCACGTCTTCCAAACCCCTGGTCAGGACGTGGACCAGCTCTGCTGAGTGACCCTCCCAACTTTACAACAACTTACAAAGAACTTTCGTATGTAAACTAATTTGATCCTCACAATATGAGTCTGTGAGGTAGTCAAGATCTATCTTGTTTATCTTCATCTTGCAGAAGGATTAGTAGGTTCAAGATCACATAGCTAATGTTCTAACTAGGTCTTCTGGCTCTAAATCACCTTTGACCTATAGAACGTTTGATTTTTATCTTAGGCCAGTCTTGGTACCTGGTAGAAGTGGTTACTGTAGTTGACTCAGTAACGACTTATGACGCCATTTGGGAATTGGTCTTATTTTTGGTCAAATCCTAATGTCCGTATATCTAATGACTTCTGGAGTTCTTCTCTCATTGTATCATGGAAAACTCTTAGGCAGGAGGTAGAATCATTTTTCCCTGAGACAAACATCATGATAGGGTTCCATTTAGCAATTATTATCTAACATCTTTGCTATAAACTGAATATTTGTATCCCTCCCAATTCATTTGTGGAAATCTATTCCCCGCAATGTGACAGTATTTGGAGGGGGAGACTTTGGGAGGTGATTAGCACCCTTGTAAAAGAGACCCCAGCAATCTCCCTCAGCCTCCCCAGCACGTGAGCACATAGAGAGAAGATGGCGGCGTCGGAAGCAGGAAGCGGGCCCTCAGCAGATGCTGAGTCTACCAGCGCTTTGACCTTGGTTTTCCCAGTCTCCAGAACTGAGAAATAGATTTCTGTTGATTATAAGCCATTCAGACTATAATAGCCCATTATAAGAGCCCAATGGACTAAGACAATCTTTATCTATTCTACAACTCGGATGTAACTGATGGGATTTCAGTGTTTATTTTAAATTTTAAAAATAATCATTGTACCATGATATCATTGTATGTGCAGAACTATACCAGCATAATAGAATTTTTTCAGAATGCATTTATTACTCTCAGGTAGAGAAGGTCTGCTTACTACATAAAATGCAAAAGCCATAAGGGAAAAGAGTGGTTCATTTTCTCACATAAAAATGTAAAAGTTCTTTAGTAATAATAATGATTACTATAGTCTATACTCTCTTGTGTGGAACCCTACAAAATAGTTTTGATTACTATTCCCTTTTTACAGGTGAGGAAGTCAGGATTTAGAGAGGTTAAGGAATTTAAGGCTCATATGGCTAAACTGGTGAAGCCAGGATTTTAATCTGTAAGTCTGACCTCAAACTCCATGCTCTTATGACCTACACTATAGGTGGCTTCCCTTTTCTTACATAAAGCTTCATAATCAAAGCTACAAGATAAGAAGCTGACTGGGAGAAAATATATTAAGTATATATTTACACACACACAAGTTTCCATAAATTAATAAGAACAACTCAATAGAAAAATAGGCGAGGGGCCGGCCTGGTGGCTCAGCGATTAAGTTCGCATGTTCTGTTTGTCAGCGGCCCGGGGTGCAGACACGGCACCACTTGGCAAGCCGTGCTGTGGTAGGTGTCCCACATATAAAGTAGAGGAAGACGGGCACGGATGTTAGCTCAGGGCCAGTCTTCCTCAGCAAAAAGAGGAGGATTGGCAGTAGTTAGCTCAGGGCTAATCTTCCTTAAAAAAAAAAACAAGAAAAAAGAAAGAAAAATAGGCGAGAAGCAGAAGCAGAAAACTTACAGAGGAGAAAATGTGAATGTCACTGAACACGTGACAGCCCAGCCCCTCCAGCACTCAGGGGAGCGCCAAACAAAGGAACAGAGACACCACTCTTTGTCATTAGTCTGACAATTCAAAAGACTGATTTTTGCAAAGTATGGATGAGGGTAGAAAAGAACAGATTTGTGCTTTCACGTGCTGATGTGGAAGTGCAAACTGAAGGACCCTTCCTTTAGTGCAACCCTGTAGTAGTTTCAAATCCAGATAACTGCCAGTCTAGCAACCATGCTCCTCAGCATCCACCCCAGACCCAGCGGCACATTCTGCAAAAATGCATGTGCACTGATAACCGTTGCCCTGTTGTTTGTCATAGGGGAAAAAAAAGACAACGGTAGGCAGAATGACTTAGATTTTCATGGAACATTAGTGAAAAAAGTTGCAAAATATGTAGGATTGATTTATATACATACACACTTACCTCAAAGCAAAACTACATATGTCCCTATTTGGTTGTAAATGCATAGAAGATTACACACAAACACACTGGGGTAGGGAAGGGTCTGGAAGGATT
Source organism: Equus quagga (assembly GCF_021613505.1). Lineage (NCBI taxonomy): Eukaryota > Metazoa > Chordata > Mammalia > Perissodactyla > Equidae > Equus > Equus quagga. The sequence goes on from NC_060267.1 coordinate 31,247,970, forward strand.
CTAGCATTTTCTGCCATAAAGATTATTCTTAAAATTCCTATCACAAACAAACCTACCCATTTCCCACAAATATTACAACTCAATTTCTCACAAACAAAATTCATGATGATTTTGATGGGGTCCCTTCCTCCTGTGTTCTTTTTTTCTATTTACTGAACTTTGCTTTTTATCCAGGTCTTCTTCCAACTGTGATATATTCTAAAGGCTTCAGCATTTCTGCCTACAATGTTTGCTTTTTCTTCTTTTCCTGTCTCTATTTAATAAGCCTATGCAAACATCTTTCCCGGAGACACAGAGTCCCCTTTTCATCTTGCTCAAGAAGAAACTGACAGTTACTGAGTTATGAGCTTTAAATATGGTCTCAGAAAATCTGGATAAACTCTACATTGCCCAAGTTTCAGACATTTGCCGTGCCAATAAGGATGGAAATTAAACGCGCTGAGAAAGACTTCCTCTTACAAAGGGGCTAGCCAGAAGGCAATACAATGGTGCTTCTGATTCTTGATCGCAGGAATTGCCTTTGGGAATGATGATAATGATGGCTCTTCAGACACATGTAATATTATTCAAGTAAGACAGAGAGGAAGGGATACGTTCTATGTCTCACGGCTAGGTGGTGACACAACTGCCTCAGCATCAGCACACTTTTCTCTCTACCTAGTTCCCTGTAATTTCTTTACTCTTCTCTAGGTGGCAGTCAATCTAGCTCAGGTTTCTCCAAATCTGTCCTCGGTCACTTCCTTTGAGCCTTTAAATCCTTCCCCTAGCTTCTATTTCCTCACTTGTAAAATTGAAATGATGAGAATATCCTCCTTGGGTTGTTGTGAGAACAAAAATGAGATCATCACCCATCATCCCATGTGTGGATCAGGGAGGCTGTTCCCATTCTTGTACATTTTAAGATTAACAATTTAGAAAACTCCAGACAAAGAGTCTCAGTTGCTTTTCTTTTTGGGTGAATGATTACTTGCTGAATTTATCAAGTAAGTTCCTTAACACTTAACTGCTGTTATTATGATGGAGGATTTTTAAGGTAGCTGTCCTTTGGGGCTTCATCACTACCTATACCTATTGTCCCCAAATTTATGAATATATGTGTTAGATTCAGTTGTCACCTCTGATCCCCAGCTGAAGGGAAGACTAAGGACTCTGGGGCCTTAATCTTCCCTGCAGTGACACTCTTAAAGCTATGACCCAACCTCTCACCTGGGCTTCCTTCCTGTGAGCCACAGATAGATGTCATAGATCATGGCAGGGGCTCGGTGACTGACTGCATTCCAGTAATGGACTGTGATGGTGTTGGCTGTGAAGTCAGCATGTGGCCTCCTAAAAGCTTTCTCAAATGGGATTTTTTCGAAGGTTGACAAGACTTGGCATCCTGGGGAAAAAACCAACAGAATAAGTGCTAAGTCTAGGAGCATATAAACTCATTGTGGTGGATGGCATTTACAATGGGTCAAAATAATAAAGACTAAAGATCTGCAGTGTAGCATCAAGAATCAATTTCTGAGAACAATATTAAGACTTTTATGCTGGGCAAGTGGTCACCTGCAAAATCAAACAATGTGAGTGGGTTAAGAATTGGATCTTTTTCTTGAAACATTTACTCTAAGACAACTTCTTGGGGAAATAGTTTTAGTCCATACAGTGAGGTATTGTTCAGAAAAACTTAAATCCATCATTCAATTCCAAGGTTATCTAGTCTATTCTGAAACCCTCAAGTCAGAACCTAGGGGCCTTATTTCCTTGGCTGGATCATTACTTGCACAACCGTCAGGAAATTTCTTAACATTTCACCGAAACCTTAATAAAGTTTTTACCTAATAAAATTAAGTAAAAGAGAGAATATAAAGGCAGGATTTCTTTGCACTGGTTGACTTTAAATATCACAGTCTTCTACTTTTTTGGTATTCCTACTTCTCTGGGAATATGTCAGACTCGATTGTCCACTCTTGTCTCTAGAGTTTTTTCATAATCATCTTTTTCTTTTTATATTGTTACTTAGATAAAGCCTAGTTAAAAACTTTTTTTAAAGAATGTCTTTATATTTTTTTAAATTTTTTTTAACGATTGGCACCTGAGCTAACAACTGTTGCCAATCTTGGTTTTTTTTTCTGCTTTTTCTCCCCAAATCCCCCCAGTACATAGTTGTATATTCTAGTTGTGGGTCCTTCTAGTTGTGGCATGTGGGACGCCATCTCAGCATGGCCTGATGAGTGGTGCCTTGTCTGAGCCCAGGATCCGAACCGGCGAGACCGTGGGCCCTGGAAACAGAGCAAGAACTTGAACACTCGGCCATGGGACCAGCCCCTAGTTAAAAACTTCTAATGTACATTTGTAAATTCAACAATTCTTTTCAAAAGATATTCATTTGAATTCAATTTTGATTTTATTTATGTAGAATTTTCAAAGAAAATGCCTAAGTCCATTATTTGATTATGATGAAGACATCAGTGATTATGGCGATATGATTTCTGTCCTCCTTAAAAGACACTACCTGGAAATCTATATGAAAAATATACACCCTGTACAGAAAAGATTTCAAGAAACATCTGATCCATGAATCTGAACTCTTTTCTTCCCAAAGGGATTCATATTCACTTTTAAGAATCACTAGTGGAGTGGTTATTGCACATTCAAGAGAGGCAAGAGATCTGTTTTCTACTTCTGTTTCAGGCGCCAGCTCCCCACATGAATTCGAATAGATGGCACTCTCTCTGGGCCTCCTACATGAAATAAAGTGAGCGCTGTTTATTTTAGATTATTTTTAAGATCACTTTTAACTATGACATTCTGTAATTTGATAAAACAGATCATAAGCGTTTTCAGCACGGAAGACTATTTTGAGTCTCAGAAATGGAATTTACATGTAGCACCTTTTTATTTAAGAACTTAAGATATCCTGTTTGCTTCTATTAATGCCTCCTTTTCTGGGTGAAATCTTAATTCTGTTACTGAGGTAGAGGAGATTTATTTTTATTTCCAGATGTTTTTAGAACTATGTAGAGACATGCTCTAATAACTGGATATATGATCTAAAGAACTTTGACAGTAGTAGATCATTTCATTTCATTTTTACTGAAGTAAAAACTCTGCAAATAGAATAGCACAGTAGAGTGCTCTGAATTGAAAATCAGATTCTAACAAATCAAGTACATTTAATTTTTTTCTACACCTAGTACCTAAACAACAGCTAGATGATCTAAAAGTTTCAGATATTCACAAGAAAATCAACTCCTAAATTGACAAAGGAATACAGAATCGGTTAGCTAACTTTCTATGATAGGCAGGATTAACTACTTCAATTCAACAAGATACTTTCAAGGTCACACTTATGGCTAATTGCATAAATTAATGAAGAGTATCACTGACTCGATAACGAAAGTTAGTATTTTTGGGCTTTTCTAAATCTACTTGGTCATTGATCATTTCGCATTCTCAGTGATGTGGCAAGGGGGCAAGAGATGTGTGCATGGGAGCAGGTGCCTCAGTGAGAAGAGTGTTGTATCACTGACATTGCTTATAATTGCTGGCTTTTACTTGGCTTTATTTATTTTTAAATCTCTATAGCCAATGGACTCCTTATTGCTTACAATCATGCAAATGTTCCCACTGGCCCCTTTCTTTGGTATATCATAGTACCTTCTAGTTAACTCTTACGCATTTACAATTTGCAATTATTTTATCTCTTTGCTTATTTTTCTTGTCTTTTCCCCACTAGACTCTAAGCTCCATGACCCACTTTGTCTATTCTCTCCCCTGTGGCAGATACTAATAGTGTCTGGGCAGGCGCTAGCAGTTATGTAGTTGCATTGCCATAGTCACTTACCCACTTTGTCTGTTCTCTCCCCTGTGGCAGATACTAATAGTGTATGGGCAGGCGCTAGCAGTTATGTAGTTGCATTGCCATAGTCACTTACCCATTTTGCCCCAGTTACACGGATTGAAGTTACCAGATGTACAGTGGTAGATTAACGTTGACTTAGGTCTGGAAAATGAAATAAAAGTTAGATAAATACAACAAAATGAAGAACTAATGAAGGAAAGATAAGGGAAAATAACATTTAGACAAGGTTGCTTCAATAATTCCCATGACTAAGGCAACGTATGAAACACTTCCGTCTCTTGTTCCTTTTTTGGGTTAATAAACAAAAGGGAAGAAGTCTAGGAAAAGTGTGTGTGTGTGAAAGAGATGCCAACTAGGGTGACATATGTATAGAGCAAATGGAGGTACCATGACGATGAGAAAGCAGATTGTATTTCTAACTTCTGGACATGTTTATTGGGCAAAAATATAGACTATGTTTTCTCCTAAATCCAGTTAAGCCCTGCTGAATTGGAAATACCTGAATGCCTGACTTCAAATGAGAAAATTTTAATTCTGTTTACCATTTACTAGTAGAGGCAAATATAAAAATAACCTATTTTTTTTTTTGGACTAGGAAACACCCACACACATGGATCTGAACTTTGGCATTTATCAGGAACTGGGCAGTTCAATAAATTATAAAATATGTTCTTATTTCATCTATTTCTCTCTCCTTTGCCTTAAAAAAGGAATCCGTATTTCAGATTACTGAATAGAAAGAAAAGCTTTTTGGTTATCAAGAATTTTATGGTTAAATGAATTAGAGAATCTATTACTTTATGATCGACATAGAAGTAAGCAGTATTTATAAAATAACTCAATGCATATATGATGGCATATTTGGAACTATGTAAAATATTGAAACAGATGCCCTCTCACATTTAGGGTATTCCACAATAAAATGAATACTGTATTTTGAAAATAAGCCTAACATATTCACCCTCCTCCTCCTCAAATCCTTGAAAGCCAGCTTAAGCATCCACACCTGTGAACTGCCGTGTACCACCCTACAGCCAAGGTGAGGTTGATGACTGTATCAACCGGAATTAAATCTGCCACAGCCAGCGGAGAGGCTCTTATGGCCCGAAGAAACCCTTTCCCAGCCTGCACAGGAAAAAGAACATAAAATATTGAACCAGGTCTTAAGTAACAGCTGAGGCTAATGTATCTATCAGACAGATAATACTAATGCTGTTAGTAACAATAGCTAACGTTAATTCACTACATAGTAGGTTATTGTGCTGAGGCTGACTTCTCTCAGCCTATCCAACCTCCCAGCTCAGTTCATCTCAAGTGCCGTTATTTCCATGAACCACTAGTGGTCCTCAGGTTTCTTTAGGGAGTGAAATTCACCAAATTTGTGAGAGGTTAATATATTTACTTAATTAACAAACACTAAGCATAGGTTTTCACATCTTAAAATCAATTCATAAGACATTTTAAGAATTAAGGTTTCCCAAATTTCCCATTAATATTAATTTACCATTTCTTAAACAATATTTGTTTTCTGCCAGTGCTTACTAACTTAAAAGCAACAGTAGACACTAAAAGCTTAAGAAATATTTATTTTAAAACATTAAGAAAATTCCACCATTTAACAAAAATTTTCTGTTACTTGGGAAAAGGCCACCATTATTTACTTGTTTTCAGTATCTTCGTTTACCTCAAAGAGCACTCATGTTATTCAGATGCAAGAATTGGGAGTTATTCACATTAATACATGTCATGTCAATAATTAGATGTCAGTTAATAAATAAAAAGTCATGTTTATAGACTTTATGAGATAACTGATTATTTATACCCTGCATGTTTCCATCATTGATTTGCAGTGGTTAGCACTTTCTTATGTTTCTAATTTCCACTTTCTTGTAACTGATTCCCCTTCCTTTGGACACAAGAAACCACTCTTGAAAATTTTAGAAAATTTGAATAAATGTACAGCTTTGTAAACAATGTAATGAAACTCACTCTGGGATCATGTTAAAATAATTTCGTTCTAAGTTACCAAACATTTACCCCAACTAAGGCTTAAAGAAGAAAGAGTTGAAGGCAGGTAAGGAACCGAAAGAGAGTAGCTCCTAGGGGAGAAAAAAGGGAAATCAGAAAGAAGTTCACTGTCACTGTCTTTGACAAGTCATTGCATTTCCTGTCTTATATTTGTGTCTTGGTTCCTGTTGTACCTAGCTCTGAGAAGAACAGAGGCAGAGTTGGAAGCACAAGATTTCAAATAAGACTAAACTCAGTTAGAGAATTGAATTCCTATTCATTGCTCTAAAGAGTAGAGTTGTGGTCCTGGTGAGAGGGTTATTGTTGAAAAGTGTTTCTATAGCCATAAATTTTTGTATTTGAAAGATTTGCTCCTATTGGTAGTTCTCATATCTATTGAGAACTGGTTATTGATGTAATTTATGTATGTATATAATTTCTATCCAAACACATGTAAGCTCTTGTATGTGTTTTATAATCGAGAATTTAATAATCTTTGCAAATATGATTTTGATTGCATCCCCAATTCGCGAAACTAATGCAAGCTATTAATAAACAGCAAAAAGCAGGAAACACCCCCATCTTGTGGTAACTAAAGGGAAATACACACGTGGTCCTTGATGCTCAAAGACTTTCCAAAAAACGCCCTCCTAAAAAGTGATGCAATCACAGTACCTCTGTTTCCCTGATAATAAAACCCACAAGTAATAAATGCTAATTTCATCCTGCCTCTATTTTTCAACCCGCAAAATTGAGATAGGTTGCTTCAATTGTAGTTAGTATAGTAACATTTATGGTTTTGGATCAATGGAGCTAAGCCAACACTAAGTATCTTGTTATCATCCCTCCACTACATTTCAAGGAGTTATTTCCAATCACTATACGTACCGCAACAATCATCCCATTAGGTCCATTTAGGTTATCAACCCAACCCTAAAAAAAAAAAAAAAGATCTCTATTGGTTACACGTCAGAAAATTATCATACCTTTGGAATATCTGCATGTAATCTTAATAAATTTCAAACAAGAGCACTGAAACTCCAGCCCATAGAACTGTCTAATCCAGGATTTCTAAGATCAAAAATAAAGATCAGGGGCTGGCCCCGTGGCCGAGTGGTTAAGCTCGCGCGCTCCGCTGCAGGCGTCCCAGTGTTTCGTTGGTTCGAATCCTGGGCGCGGACATGGCACTGCTCATCAAACCACGCTGAGGCAGCGTCCCACATACCACAACTAGAAGAACCCACAACGAGAAATATACAACTATGTACTGGGGGGGCTTTGGGGAGAAGAAGGAAAAAATAAAATCTTTAAAAAAAAAAATAAAGATCAATGGCAAGGCATTGGCTATTTTCTACACTTTATTTGTGTAAGAATTAAAATTCTGCCAGCATTTTTTTCATAGCAGGAGGCATGGATGGTTTCAAGTTGTTTTATGATATCTTCAGGGCTAAATTGGACCTTGTGTTAATATCGTAATTTGCTAACCAATTCATTGACCATCACTTTCCTCAACTTAGGGCCTGATTTTAACTCCCAGAGGAACATTTCAAACATGATTTGCAGGAATTAACCATTTCCTGAAAATTTTAAGAGTCATAGCATCCATATTATATATATATATATGTATTTATTTCTATACAATTACACACATATTTATATATATTAGCTTACTTAGTGATGTTAGAGGACAGGTTATGTTTAGGAGCAGTTAGAGAGAAAAGTCTTTTCGAGTTTGTCTCCTAAGCCCTGAGCAAGTCAGTTGACCTTATTATGTCTGTTTCTTTATCTGTAAAAGTCAAAATGTGCGTGTAAAATGGGAGAGGAGAGAGAATAGACGAGACAATGAAGGCAGTAATATTTTTTGAGCCTTTTACTAAGGATCAGGCCACTGCACTAAGCCTTCCTCATACATTATCTCATTTGATCAACTCTCCAACGTGGGCAGTATTAGCCCAGTTTTACAGATGAGACAACTCAAAAGCCTGCATTGTCAGTAAGTAGTAGGGCTTGACTTTACCTGGTCCTAATGCTTCACAGAATTGCTTCAAAGAAGATGGAGTAATTCAAAGTACTTTCAAAAGGATACAGCAGTATACAGAGGTAAAAAGTATTACTCCTAAACCAAGAATCTTCTGTGAGCTTTGTGATTCCTATTTACTCTGGCAGTTGAAATACTACCAATATGGTCATCAAGAGCATCCTGGTCTAGTTAAACTATAATGGGAAAGCCAAGAACTGAAACTATCTCCCCTGGAAATTTTGAGGCTGGAGTTAATGAGAAGGCAATTCCAGACATCCACCCAACTGTAGGACAGTCAGCGTAACTCCCAGGGGAGCCTCGTACTGGATAAATCCTGAACTCAACGTGGAATTTTGCCCTAATACAATGAGTTTGTGTTTAATTTGCTCAGTTATACATCTTGAGAAGAAAAAAGAAAAAAAGAAAAGAAGAAAAGGACATCAGAAAGGAATTGGGCTAGAAAGATGCCGGTTGGGAAGCAAAGCATGGGATGCAGGTGAGTGGGCTTACTGGGAAAGGCTCCTGCCAGGTTGCTCCCACAATGGAGGGCCTTATGATGGCGATATTTAGGTTCCCGCTCTCCTGCTGTACCACCATCTCTCCCAGGGCCTTGGTGTAGGTGTAAGTATTGGGCCAATCCCTCATCAGCTTGGGTGCAATCTCATCAACAATGGCGTCGTCCCACCACCTGAAGGGAGTCAGAGTAAAAAAAGAATTCTAGCAACTCACGTTAAACAACAGCAACACACATTAGACAATCGACCGAAAAGAAACTGTGACACACAGACAAGCAAACAAAACTTCCACTTTCCAGCTTGAGTTCTGGAATTCAGAACACTCACAGGACACCAAGGCTGACTATGTACCTGTTCAAATCATGCGTGATGGATGAGCTCTTTGTTGTCCACTGCTAAGCCCAATCCTACCAGTTGAACCTCCCGCCTAGATAGATAAATTCAAGAGCGATACAACCTACTACTTTATTACATATAATCTCTAATTATCTTCAATCACTTTCTCTCCAACAAGTTCATAAGTATATTCTTTGAACATATTTGTGAGTGCCAATCGTGTGCCCAGAAGCACGCTAGGTGCTGTGTTTGTGGAGCGCAGAGGCTCTCTGGTTCAAAGAGCTTCAGTGGCATCACCTCCATTCAGTGTTCTCCAATTAAAACTTAGGGGATCAGTCTCGCAACCTTTAGCTTTTAATTTTTAAAGTTTCATTCAATGCTTCACCAAACAAAAGCAACTACATTTTGCAGATTTATAATCTGTTTTAGCAATTCTGTGAAATGTATTTTGAAGGTCTGTTTAGAGTCTATGCTAATAAGTTGGTAATTATTTCTAGAGAATTCCAATGAATTCTGAAGTGCTCTAATAACTATTAATAGTCTGCCAAGTGGAATGATATTACTCTGAAGCAGCTTTCCTAGAGAGATTATTGAATACCTCTACTGAAAAGAAGACATGTATCATGAATAACTGAGTTACCATGGCATCAGCCTAACCCTTTTTTTAAAGATGTCAGAACCATTTTGATAATCCCAAAATCTATTTGCACTTCTCTGGGAGCAGTAACAGTATTTGTCAGTTCAATATTTAATGTTTCCCTTAGCTGGTAGATCTATTTGGTTAAACTTTTGATATAATACAGTTTTTAAAAATTAGCCTACCTGAATATGTTCGTGTGATTTGTATAATCAATGTGTTTGGTACCTTTATGCTTATTTTTGGGGGCCAGGTACAGTCCTTCTATTTAGGTTGTAGAAAAATCTTAGCGGTTACCGTTTTTCTCCCGTTGACACACTGTTGATCGTTTAAGATGTGCTTATTGCCAAGACTTATTCGGAAACACAACTCTCACTCTTAATAACTCTTATTTGATACTGGAATGAAACAGGAGCACTGTCTATAACGTTTTGGTTTTCCTTGCTTGCTGTTACTAGTTCTGAGTATTTTCTAGATACTCAAGTATCTCTTGATTTAAACTGAATAGGGAAAGGCTGAGAAGTTTCGAGAACTAAAAACAACTCCAAACACTTAGAAAAATGGAAGACACTCCAATTATATGGCCAGCGGAGGGTTGGGAGAGTGTGTGGGAATGTGCAGGCAACCTCTCCATCTTTATAATGATGTTACCTTTACCTCATCTTATTTGTGGCTCAACAGAGGATTAACTGACCTAACACCATTTTCTTTCACCTGCAAAAACAGAAAGGTTATCCAAACCAGGTTAGAAGAAACACAGCCTAATTTCAATAAGGCTGGAAAGAAGAACATTCTAAGAAAAAATCAGAACCCAGCAATGCACTAGGATTGTATGTCACATGGCTGGGATCAGTTGCCGTCATGGATGTTGGTGTGCACGGAAAGGGTGACACTTGGAGGCTTTACCAAGTTTTATGAGTTAGCTGTCTTGGAAAATATTGGTTTCATAGGTATCGGAGAACACAAATGTGAAAGCACTTGTACTGTAGTTGACCTGCCTCCACTATTCCTAGCTCTACCTGTATTCTACTGTATCATCTTCTCATTTCCTCCATTTTTACTCATGAAAAATGGCAATAGTTACCTCTCTTCTAAATTCTCAAGTTTTCATAAAGACAAACAAGAATAATCACAACTGCAATGAAAGCTATTTGATGAAACGAAATGAGCCAATGAACCTAAAGCATTCTTATTTTCATAAAACAACCAAAGAGCATATATCTACATAGGTAATAGTTTTAAAATATCTTTTATAATACAGCCAAACAGACCATTGCCCATCTCATCCACCCACTTCCTGGGTCCAGAGAAGAGCTTAGTGTAACAAGTATGCACATCCATTGGTTATGCGGTGCCATTTTTGGGACCTATAATCAGTTCATGCTCCTCTTTACCAAAGTTTGATTTGCTGCTTTTGTTTGTGTGTTTGTTTGTTTTAAAGGTTGGCACCTGAGCTAACAACTGTTGGCAATCTTTTTTTTTTTTTCTGCTTTTTCTCCCCAAATCCCCCCAGTATATATTTGTATATTTCAGTTGAGGGTCCTTCTAGTTGAGGCATGTGGGACGCCGCCTCAGCGTGGCCTGATGAATGGTGCCATGTTGGCGCGCAGGATCCAAACCAGTGAAACCCCAGGCTGCTGAAGCGGAGGGCATGAACTTAACCACTCGGCCACGGGGCCAGCCCCTCAATTGGTTTTTAAAACAGTAAACAACTCAGCGTGGAAAGAAGACACCACACAAAGTCAAAACACATTTCTGAAATTAACCAAATGCCCTTCAGTGTACACAATTTCCTCTAAATATTACTATCAACTTTTGGTTTGAAAGTTATTGAATCAACCTCATATTATTATTAGTAATTTCATAATTTATGTGTTCACTAAATGAAATGGCAAGAGGAATGTGCATTTTTCCTCCTAGTTTTCTTATTCAATAATCAGGGCAAACCCAGTGGTATATCAGGAAAAGCTCTCTGGGGAGTAAGCACTGGACACATTGCTCCCGGTAACGTTTACTCTCTGTCTCTTGCCTGGATTATGCTCCTCCCTTGACTATTGCAATTATCATGCTGTATGTACTTGCTCACGTGCCTGTTGCCCCACTTTACAGTGAGTCCAGGAGGGTAGGGATGATGCTTTTTATCTCTGTATCCAATCACCTTTCTGTGCCCAGGAACCAGCTACCTTATTCAGTACGTAAATGGGTGACCTCCCATATGACAGTCTTGCTGGGCTGATTTGTGTTCTGTGTAAGGTTTTGGGAAGCTGAGATGGACAATGATAGGAGAGAACAGGTGAACTCAGAAGGAGGTGAGGTTGTAGGGAGACTGCGGGAAGGGAAGGAGAGAGATGTCTTTGTAGAGAATGAAGCAAAATTGGAAGTTGGAGGGTCCAGTGGCAGTGGTGAAAAGTGTTGAGAAGCTGAAGGGCTAAATGTTGACCTACTTCAATTTGTCAGAGTGGGCTTCGGAGTAAATTTAACCGGCTCCAAAGTAAATTTAAACTGACTGGGGACAGGGGAATATCTGAGCCTAGTGCTGGTGGTGAATTGGCCTCTGTATTTCCCTCCAGACTTTACTGAGCACCTCAACTGGCCTCCAATGGCTTGACAACATGAAAATTATTCCGTTTGTTTAAGAAACAATCTACCATTGTATTTAAAGTACACAGAATTTTCAATTTTTGGTCGGCTGCTTAGATGCCATCTTAAGGTTATACAATCCTGAGAATAAAAGCACAGATGCTAAAATTAGCTTTTTCCTTTCCCCTAGAATAGATCCGCTTTCTTAGTGTTCACAGTGTGTTCTCTAGCACCGAGGTAAAACCACTTGCCTAAGTCTGACCTCCTTTCATATTTCCCAAAGGGCTGTTCTGGGACTTGTCAGCTGCAGGCAGCCTTCATTGTCCCTGCTTCTCACCCTCCACCCGCAGCGCACCTGCCACAGCTGATTGCAATCAGCGTTTGATCAAGAAACACCTTTTCTTTTTCACATGACAGATTAGCTGCATCTTCTGGTGGCCAGGGAGCTTCAACAGTGTGATTTTTAGTAGGTACAAATCTATCGGGAACTTTTTAGTCAATTAAAGCATCTAGGAATTGAAAGACAACAGAAGGTGAGGGGAGTGGGGAAAGGAGGGCGCATTGGTTACTGGAATATGAATGAATCCATCTCTAATGAAAACTGTTAGATGAGTAAGCACTTTATGGCACTACTTCCCAAACTTGCCTGCTCATAAGGAAGACTGAATGGGGCCTCTGATAAAAATCCAGATTCCTGAGTACCATTTTAGAACCCCTAAATCAACCTTCAGGGGTGATAATCTGATAATCTGTATTTTAACACGTCCTGGTGATTCTTATGGTCAGGCAAACTGGGGAATCACTCATTTAAAAGAACTCTACTCCACTCCACAAATTTATGTCATTAAGACGTGACTAAATTGGGATTAGCTTTCAAAAAGGCATTGCCCCTTGGAATAAAAATTTCAGTAGAATGGAACTTTAAAAGAATGAAATCCCTGGTACTAGAAATGTAAGCTGTGACAATTATGCATATTCTAAACCGATCGCTGATGAACTAAGTGCGAGCCCATATGCAAATCGGTAGCCACGTCCTATTGGTTTTTCTCTTCCAAAATCTATGAGTGTTTTTCATTTCTGTTGCCACTCCCCAGTTCTAGTCCTCCACACCACTCTCTCTCAGGTAATGGTGCTCCCTGCCTTTGGTGACTCCCGGTGTTAATCTACCCGCCTTTGCCCTCCATGACCATATTCATGTACCTAAAGCCCATTTTCATCAAGGTCTTTCCTTGATTCAAATAAAATGAAACAAAAACCAAAAACCACACACACACACAGAGACATGGACACATACACACGTACGCCCCCTTCTTCAATGGATGCCCATTGCCTGTAGAATTAAATACGGTCCTCTGCATGGTGTTCAAAATCTCCAGTATGGCCCCAGCCTACCTCTCCAGCTTGCTCTCTAACAGCTTGCCTACACATAACATATGTGCTGCCAAAAGGGGCTTACAGCTATACCCCAAATGTGCCCCCAGTTTTCCCACTCCAGTTGCCCTGCCTGGTATGTGCCCCCCTCTCACCTCTCCACACTGTGCCTATTCCTCCAAGTCTGTCTCCTATGCCTATCTTTCTTTTTTTTTTTCCATTCTTCTCCCCAAAGCCCCCCAGTACGCAGTCATATATTCTAGTTGTGAATGCCTCTGGTTGTGCTATGTGGGACGCCACCTCAGCGGTGCCATGTCTGCACCCAGGATCCGAACCAGTGAAATCCTGGGCTGCCCAAGTGGAATGGAGCATGAGAACTTAATCACTCGGCCATGGGGCCAGCCCTCCATGCCTCTCTTTCTAGAGTCTTTCTACCTCCCCCAACTCCATCAATCTTAGTGTGTCACAGTTCCTCCAGCACACCCCGCATATAATTCTACCCTGTTCTATTCACGTTCGATTGTGAGCTCCTGGAAAGCCCAGTCTACAGCTTAGGAAAGTGCCTTTTAATCTCTGACACTGCCAATTTTGTGGGTGTACCAGAAAGACGGTAGTCATGTAGCTAGAATCACGTGGACATGGGGCAAAGCTGTCTCTGTGACTTACTAGCTGAGAGACTTCGGAAGGGTCCTTAGCCTTTCTGACCTTTTGTTCCTTTATCAGGACAGTAGTGATAAAAGTATCAACCTTACAATATTATGTTAAGGAACTAAATGTCTGTAAAAGTGTCTTTGCTCACAATAATTGCTCAATGATGATTCACAGTTATCCTTCCATTCTTAATGTGTATTTACTAGATTGATTTGAGTATATTAAACAAAACAGTAAATATTGATGGATCCATTTTTCTAGTTCCTAACTCTAGTTATTTCAAGTTTTTATACAGGTGCAAAAGCCCTTTTCTTCTACACTCGCTCTGCTAAGAGGAGTTACCTTTGCCTGAAAAATAGGGAAAGAACCAACCCCAAAGCCCTATCATTCCTGGTCAGTTATATGCATTTTTCAAAATAAGCATTCCACTTAAGCTGTTATTCTGGAAAACTGGAATTTCACTGGCAATCCCTGACCCATTTATGCACATGAGTTTCCAAGGGTAAATATCACCTACTGTGTAGAAGCTGCATATAAGATAAAAGCCTTTGTTGCAGCATGTTGAGCATCACTTGGCTTACAGGGGAAATCAGAGCGGTGGTCTTATAGTTGCTGCACTCAGCATCTCCTTTCTTGGGGACTGGGATGCATAGTGACGGTTTCCAGTCGGTCGGCCATTGTTTTGTTTTCCATATTTGTTGACAAATTCTTGTTAGGATTTTGACAGATTCAGCCTCTGTGGCTTGAAAACATTCTCTCGATATTCCGTATACCCCTGGTACTTATTTCTTCCCAGTATTTTCGGGGTAGCTTTTGCTTCACTTTCTAAAATTGCAGGTTCTTCCTCATAGGAGCATTCCTCAAAGGAATCTGTCATCCTTTTGTCTCCTCTGTGGAGATCTTCAGAGTACTGTTTCCACCTTCCCTTGCTTTTTCTTGATGAGATCGTGTGTGTCCCTGTTGGTTGTTCGGCACTCCTAATCTAGGTTGAAACTTCTCTTTGATTTCTTGAATCTTCTAGAAGAGACCTCTTGTTCCTCCTTTTTTGTTGTTTTCTTCTATCTCTTTGCATTGGCCATCCTAGTTCTCTTTATCTCTGCATGATAGTCACTGAAAAATTCCATTCAGAATTCTAACCCTGCTTTTGTGACCTCGTGCTTGTGCTTCTCAATTGTCTTTAACAATCTGTAGTGTTTCTTATGTCATTCGTCTCTATTTTTCTTTTCTTTTACTTTGGGCATTGTCTTTTCGGCTTCTTCCTTAATGTTTATGGTTTTAGTCTAGAGTTCTTCTGGTTCTCCCTCAATTAAATTTAACAATGTAAATCTGCTTTTTATGTGGCCTTTAAATTCATTGGGGAATGTTGTTTATATTATATTTTGGCACTATGGTTTTTTTTAGCGCTCTTGTTAGCTTTACTCTGATGTTTGATATGAACAGTTCGTGGTCAGTTCCATAGTCTGCACCTGGTCTTGTTTTGGTAGCGAGAATACAGCGTCTCCATCTCCTGCTTTCACTTACATAGTCTATTTGATGTCTACATTGGCCATCTGATGAGGTCCATGTACACAGTCATCTGTTTGGCTGCTTAAAGCATGTATTTGCAATAGACAGATTGTCAGTTTCACAGAAATCCATGAGCTGATCTCCTGCTGCGTTTCTGATCCCTAGTCCAAATTTTCCAACGTTTAATTCTGCTTTATTTCTACTTTTGCATCCCAGTCGCCTATAATTACAAGCCTATCTTGTTTGGTGTATGATCAATTTCTTCTTGGATACTTGCATAAAAACTTTCAACTTCATCTTCTTCAGCCTCTGTAGTTGGAGCATAGACTTGAATGACGGTTATGTTAACAGGTTTTCCCAGGAGTCTAGCTGATACTATTCAGTCAGAGCTTGCACAAGAGCCCCTCACTGCCTGTGCTATATCGTGCTTCACTATTGGAGCCACTGGGTTTCTTCTGAGTTTGTCATTTCCAGATTAGAACACTTTGTAGTTGTCTGACTGAAAGTGTCCCATTCTAGTCCATTTTAGTTCACTAACACCAAGCACGGTGATATTTAAACATTCCATTTCTTGCTTTACAATTTCCAGGTTACCTTGGCTCATGCTTCTCATGTTCCATGTTCCAATCGGATGTCTGGTACAACCTCAGACTTTCCTCTCAACTTCGTGCACTTCAGCTGCTGGATGTCCTTCAACTTTAGTCTACTTGCGTCATTAGCAACAGCGCTATTTGTACCTGTTCTTTGCTCTTCCCCAGGAGCTGTTTGAGTGCCTTCCGACCTGGGGGTGTCATCTTCCAGCACTCTTCATTTTGGACTGTCTCATCATAACGTTCTCAAGGTAAAAGAAAAGAAAGAAAAAAAGGGAAAGCATAACAGTGGTTTACCATTGCCTTCTGCTGCACAGTGCGTGGGTCCAAACCACATGTGTGTGAATCCGTGGTGTCACAATCACCAGATACCAATGAAATGTAGGTGCTCCTGTGAGCCCTAGAGAAAATTAAGCCTGAACTATGACTGGAGGCAAAAATGGTAAAACTAAGGCTGCCCTACTTTGGGCATATCACAAGAAGGCAGGATTCTTTGAAAAAGCGAGTAATGCTGGGAAAAATAGAAGGCAGCAGGAGAAGAGGAAGACCAAATATGAGATGGAATGACTTCATAAAGGAAATCACAGGCATGAGTCTGCAGAAGCTGCGTGGGGCTGTCGAGGACAGGCCATTGTGAACACTCATTGAAAGGGTCACTAGGAGTTGAAGCCAACTTGACAGCACGTAACAACGAATGTACAAGCTAAATATAAAAGCAGAGATGAGTAAGAATGGTGACACAATTACATGATAAAATGTCTGTGGTAGTTGGGACAAATGGCAGAAGACAACTGCAGGTATAAGAGCTAAAAAAATTGGTTGTTTAACACTGTTTAATGGCCATGCTTGTCATAGTAATGAAAAGCATTAACTAAGTTATTATTAAACTGTGTTTATGCTACCATGCTAAAATTTTTGTACGAACGCAATCAAATTTCATCTTTAGGGAATGGTTCAGGACCAAGGTAATTCTGGAGGTTTTCAGATATGGCTGAAAGAAGGGAGCTGAGGCCTGGCAGCCTTGGGCCATGAGATAGTCTGAAAATGGGGTGAGCTGAAGAGGGCGGGACACGGATAGGGGCTGAGCTTTAGGTTCACAGACCTGCTTCCTTTATTAACAACACTGAGCAGTGCCACTGGGGCCAACGCCACTGGGAAAATTCTGGGAAAAAACTGAAAATCCTCTTTTATTTCCTCAAACTGGAAGTCTCGTTAAACTGATTTTCTGGGGGAAAAAAGGATCATTTTACTTTTTCATGGGTGGCTTTCTTTTCTTTATTATTATTATTTTATTTTATTTTTAGCTTTACTGAGGTATAATTGACAAATACAATTGTAAGATATTCAAAGTACAGATAGTGATAATTTGGTATATGTATACATTCTGAAAGGATTCCCCTTACCTAGTTAATAACACATCTACATGTGTGATTTTCTTGAGATCACAAACCCAGAGCACAGCTTCAAAATCATCTTGTTCTCTAATTCCTGGTTCCTTTTTAAAAAATGAGGACCACTGGAACACTAAGAACAATGACAACTGGTAGGCCCCTTGGGTTTACTGTTAATAAAAATTTTCAAGGGAAATAAAAACTTTGGAAATAGAAAAATCTTGGAAAGTAATTTTATTTTAATCAAAGGCCAATGACCAAATAGAAAAGAAATCAGAGAAAAACTATCTTGCTAAACCAAGCAACTAAACTTGGATTTAGGTGAATTAATATTTACTCAGAATAACTTTAATGCTACTTGTCATTATAAAACCATAAAATTCCATCTGTTACTGGAGTTGTTGAAACAGTCATGAACAATCGTGTGGTTGGTAAAGGGTTGCTGGGCTTCATTCAATGAATTATTCTAAACTTAATACATAGATGTTTTCCCCAGATTTATCGAGAAATGATTCACATACATCACTGTATAAGTTTAAGGCATACAGCATGATGGTTTGATATGTAAATATATTGTGAAATGATTACCACAACAGGTTCAGCTAACATCCATCTTCTCATATAGATATACTAAAAAGAAAAAAAGGAAGAAAAAATTCTACTTGTAACGAGAACTCCTAGGATCTACTCTCTTAACAACTTTCCTATATACCACGCAGCAGCGTTAACTGCAGTCATCATGGTGTACATTACATCCCTAGTACTTAGTTATCTTATAACTAGCAGTTTGTATCTTCTGACCACCTTCCTCCAACTCCCCCTTCCCCTACTCTCTGCCTCTGGTAACCACAAATCTGATCTCCTTTTTCTAAAACTTTGTTTTTGTTTGCTTGTTTTTTAGATTCTACATTTAAGTGAGATCCTACAGCATTTGTCTTTTTCTCTCTGACTTATTTCACTCAGCATAATGCCTTCAGGGTTTATCCATGTTGTTGCATATGGTAGGATTGCCTTGTTTTTATGGTTGAATAATACCCCATTGTATATATATATCCCACCCCTTCTTTATCCATTCATCTGTCAATGGTCACTTAGGTTGTTTTCATATCTTGGCTATTGTATATAATGCTGCTATGAACAGGGGGTGTAGATATCTTTTTGAGTTAGTGTTTTCATTTCCTTTGGATATATTCCCAGAAGTGGGATTACTGGATCATATGGTATTCTATTTTTTAATTTTTTGAGGATCTTCCATACTGTTTTCCATAGTGGTTGTACCAATTTATAATCCCACCAATAGTACACAAGGGTCTCTTTTCTCCACATCAGTACCAGCATTTGTTATCTCTTGTCTTTTTGATGATGGCCATTCTAACAGGAGTGAGGTGATATCTCATTGTGTTTTTAATTTACATTTCTCTAATGACTAGTGATGTTGAGTATCTTTTTATGAACCTGTTGGCCTTTATATATTTTCTTTGGAGAAATGTCTACTCAGGTCCTTTGGTCATTTTTCAATCGGGTTGGTTTTTTGCTATTGAGTTGTATGAGTTCTTTATATATTTTGGATATTAACCTTTTACCAGATATATGATTTGCAAATATTTTTTCCCTTTCCATAGGTTGTCTTTTCACTTCGTTGATGGTTTCTTTTGCTGTGCAGAAGCTTTTCAGTGTGATACAGTCCCATTTGTTTACCTTTTTTTTGTTGCTTGTGCTTTAGTTGTCACATCAGCACATAGATTTCATTCGAAGTTTAAGAAGAAAAAATGGGCAATCAGAAACAGGAGTAAGATGTGGGCACATAGATATTTTATGCGTATAACTTCACATCTCCAAATATCAGTTTGTGATGGAGTTCTATCATCTATTCTTGCTTTTGTCTAAACAAACAACAACAAAAATTCCAGCCTGAATAGTATAAACAATGATCATCTAGTTCCATCAAAAACTTTTCATTCATTCAGCAAATATTTGAGTGCCTACTACGTGCTGGCCTGGAGAGCAAAGAGGAGCAAGAGACATTCTCTTCTTTGAGAAGCTTATTTTCTAATGGGGGATATAGAGAAACAATCAGGTAGTTAGAGTGACTCATGTTAAGAGCAATGATAAAGATGAGCACAGGGTGCTATGGGAGCACTGGGGAAGGCCCCCTAAGCCTGAGGGCTTCCAGGAGAAAGCTTTAACCTCTCAATAGGAATTAACCTGGGGAAGCAGAGCTGGAAGTAGTCTCAAAGCGAAACATCATAAGCAAAGGCAGAGAGGTATGAGAGAGGGGAGTAGGTACTTCAGCATGACTGTAGCACCAATGTGAGCAGGGCTGAGAGAGGTGAGGCTGGACAGGTGGCCCTGAATATAACATTTGAACTAATAAATTGTGGTTACAACTTTTTCTCTGTTTTAAAAAACACCTTAGTTCTCTAATGGCATTCAAAGTGTATCCTGAGACAAAATATAATTTCATTCCTAGTTCTGCTTGGCTACATATATATTTTTTAAATTGTTCTCCCTGGAGAGCAGGAAATGACAGACAGACATAAGCTTTGTGCAAATGTCAATTCCAGTTTGATCACAAATCATGGAGCAATTACCTGCCTTCGCCAGTTGACACAGAGTGGAGAACTTTGGGAAGTGCTGAATACCTGAGGATAAATCAACTCCTCCTCTGGGAGGTGAGTTTATTCTTCTGTGAAATCTCGGGGTTTTAAGTGGCTGGACACGGTTTAGGGGGAGGAAGTGGAGTCCCCAGAGAGGCCTCTCACTGTGGCTGAACTGAATCTTCATTTCCGACCTCTTTTCTCTGGTGATCTCTCAGAGACTCCCTTGCTGCCTCAAACTGTGCTCTAATCTGTCAGGTGTTAGAGAGGTCAACAGCAGGGGAAGTCTCTGGAATCTCAGCGGTGGGGTCTGGAATGAAAAGGGGTCACCCCTCTCCTGGGAGTAGCTAATATGTAGGCACCACGTTTACCAAGAGACAACATTGTATCAGGGCAGCTGACAAACAAATCAATTCCATCCCGGAAACGCTCCAAGGCTTTCAATGTCGACTTTCCCACACCCACTCTGGGCATCAGAGTGTCTTTTCTCCAGCTATCCTGACAAATTCTGGACTCTGAAAGGTTCCTTTGCACTGATTAAGCAAATCATCGTTTATTAGCAACTTTAAGTAACCTCCAGGTCCTTTAGATGACTTTCACTTGTCTTTGTCCTGGATATTTTTAAATGACACATAAAAGTATCTATTCTCAGAGCTGTACGAGATAAAAATGTTTGCCCTGAAGGGAATGAGCTCCCGATTTAGCTAAGGTTTCATTTTAAAGAGTATATTTTAAATAGAAATACAGTATCATATGAAATGAAAATCTGACAAATTCACTGTGAAATATTCTATTTTCCCTGCTGTAATACTTTCTACACAGAGTTTAAAAAAACAACAACGTAAACTTGGTAAATGGAGCAGAAGAACAAAGAAGCACAAAAGAGAAGCATACTTATTCCAAGACTGGGGCCATGTCCTAACAAGAAAGTGGTTCCTGTGAGTTGGCAAGAAGAGAAAAATGCTAGACACTATTTCTCCTGCACAATAGAACAGTCAGGAAAGTGTATCTTGGCCAAATACGCCCAGAGACTGATTCCTTCTGCCAGACGTGGGAGAAATTCCTCTTTTCTGTTAGTTCTTCTTTACTAATCTTTTGATTAACTACTATTAAACCCTCCCTAACACTGCAATAATTGCTTTACATAACTCAATTCATCATGGCAACTATAAGATGGACACTATTATGAACCCCATTTTACAAATGAAGGGACTGAAGCTCGGAGAGGCCAAGGAAATTGCTCAAGGTCAAACCACTAATACATTGCAGAAGCTGAAGTCAAACCTTGTCAAAACCTTTCTTCTGAACTTCCTTTATCTAGTGACAATGCTCAGTTCATTAAGAAGTGAGAAACTGGGGCCGGCCTGTGGCTGAGTGGTTAAGTTCTCGCGTTCCCCTTCAGCAGCCCAGGGTTTCGCTGGTTCGGATCCTGGATGTGGACATGGCACCGCTCATCAGGCCATGTTGAGGCGGTGTCCCACATAGCACAATCAGGGGCACTCACAACTAGAATATACAACTATGTACCAGGGGGCTTTGGGGAGAAGAAGAAGAAGAAAAAAAGAAGAAAGATTGGCAACAGATCTTAGTGCAGGTGCCAATCTTTAAAAAAAAAAAAGAAGTGAGAAACTACCTCTATGTAAAGTATTCCCAGGTACCTCATGCAGTCCTTAACTGTTTAACAAAACATTTCTGTGGGACTTTTCTATCCCTGTGCTACCCCATTACCAAGCACTGTATTCCCCACCCTGGGATGGAAGGAACAGCAGGGACAAGGTAGCTAAAGCTAGTACCTTTGCAAAGCATTTTGTTTCAAGGGGTCCCACCTTGTTACCGCATTAATGAATGGCTACAAAGAATCAAAGAGAACAACAATCTGCGCACCCTTGACCCACTCCTTTGACCCAACTTACTCCATGGAGTCGATGATTTTTTTTGGTTCCACAGAGCACGGATAGATGACTTCATCGATGTGCTTCAGGTTACAATTCGAAAAGGCAGTAGAGATATGTATGAAGGCTTCGAGCTGTGGCATCTGACTGGCCATAAACAAGAGCTGCTGGGTGGCAGTGACGTTCAGTTGCACGGCATGTCTAGAGAAGATGAAGCAGAAGGAGTTACAATGAGGCAACTCAGCATCCTGCCTTGCTGTGATTGCACCTACTCCAGCAACTGGTATAGCCATCTGATTTTTGTGGCCACATAAAGGACCAGGAAGAAAAGTATGAGTGGTGACTACACAGTTATGTGATACTTGGAATGTGTTGTATGTTGCTGATGTATTCTGTGCACATAAATCTTATTCACTGAAGCATTTGTGCATTAGAGGTCGGTTGTGAAAACAACTGGAAAGAAAAATATCACAATCCTCTGAATTTGTAAAGAGGATTAAGCCGTCATTAAAAGAATAAAAATACATAAATTAAGCATCTAATTCAAGAAGTTGGAAAATTTAAATAAACTGGAGGAGAGCAACAGCGTATATAGAACAAGAAATATAAGCTTCTATTGCAAACATCCAGGTCAGGCATGAAAATTGACATCAAAATCTTAAATTTTAGCTAATAGAATACAAAGCCATATAAACACTATGTGATGACAATGCAATAGTTCATTCCAGAAATACATGGTATATATAATATCAGGAAACCTATTAATCTAATTTAATTCAAAAAGAGAAAAACTATATATCTCTATATCTGTTGAAAAGTTTT
This sequence comes from Equus quagga, assembly GCF_021613505.1. NCBI lineage: Eukaryota > Metazoa > Chordata > Mammalia > Perissodactyla > Equidae > Equus > Equus quagga. The sequence continues at coordinate 31,270,732 of NC_060267.1, forward strand.
AAAACGACATTCAATATCCATTTCCAATTTAATTTCTAAAAAATCACTAAAAGAAGAATAAAATGATTAAAAATATATATATTTCAATGTTCTAGTCTGTATCATGCTTCATAGCCAGCCCTGATGATCTAGTGGTTAAGATTCAGCGCTCTTACTGCAGCATCCCAGGTTTTTTTCTCATCAGGGACCCACACCTCCTGTCTGTTGGTTGTCATACCGTGGCAGCTGTGTGTGGCTGTGATGCTGATAGCTATGCCACCAGTATTTCAAATACTAGCAGGGTCACCCATGGTGGACAGGTTTCAGCAGAGCTTCCAAACTGAGACAGACTAGGAAGAAGGACCTGGCCACCCACTTCGAAAAAGCTTGGCCATGAAAACCCTATGAATGGCAGTGGAGCACTGCCTGACACAGCACTGGAAGGCGAGAGGATGGAGCAGAAAGATGGGGCTGGGTTCCCCTCCACTGTCCACAGGGTCGCTAGGAGTCACAGTGGACTCCTCGGCACTAACAGCAACAATTACGCTTAATGGTGAAAAGGTGAGCACTGTTTTTAAAGTTAGGGACAAGAAGGATGCCTGCCACTACTACCAGTTAGCGTTGCTCTGAAGTGCCATCCTCGTAATTAGAGAGGAAAATAAAATAACTGTCAGATCAAAGGCAGTTACAAAAATCACTATCAGATGACGTAACTGTATATCTGGAAAACAAACAGAAGCAGCTGAAAAAAATCTGGAATGGACAAGAAGATAATTCAGTAAGGTGCCCATTTATAAAAGTCACGTAAAAAAATCACCAGCTTTCCTACATACAAACAAAACTTAGAGAATGCAATGGAAGAAAGGCACACATTAAAAAAATTTTTAAAATATATCAAATCAATTATAAATGAATATGCTCTATATAAAGAACATGATAAAACTTTATTAAGGGTCATAACAGAAAAATTGAATAAATAGACAGATGTTGTTCTTGGACAGGAAGAACCAATGTTTTAAATATGTTTTTCTAAAAGAATCTACATATTCAAGGTAATCCAAAACTCCCAAAATGTTTAAAAACTTGGCAAATTATTCTAAGTTTAATCAAGAGGTATAAGTAAGTGAGAATAGCCAGGAAAATTCTATAAAAAGAGAAGGATGTGTGTATTCTTGCCTAATAAAATAAAAATTACAGTAATTAAAATACTGTGGTACTAGAAGAGAAAGCCTAATTAATGGAACAAAATAAAGAGTTCAAAAATGAGAATTTAATATATTATGAGTTTCCTTTCAAATAAAGAGCGAAACTAAATCATTTAATAAAGGTTGTTTAAGAAGTAACCATCTGTTAGAAATTTTTTTAAAAGTTACTCTACAGTAACACTTATGTTACTCTTTTTTCTGTAGAATTTTCCTGACTATTTCTCTTTATAGCTAAATAAATTTTAAATGGGTCAGAGACTTAACAAAATAATAAAATACTAGAAGAATAAATACACAATAAAATAAATAAAAATACTAGAAGAAATTATAAATGACCACATAAAAAATTAAAACAGAGTTGAGGACAAATGATAAATTGTTAAAATATTTTGAACCTTATGAAAGACAAAGAGTTAATAAGGTAAATCTTCCAAGAAGTTTTAAAATTGATGAGAAAGAAATGTTTCAAGAGAAAAATAGACAAGGAGCATCAACAGGCATTTCACAAAAGAATAAAATGCCAATCAGCATTTAAGCGTCTTCAACCTCTCTGATTATCAGAGAAATAAAAATCAAAACATGCAATGCCATTTGCATTATCTTATTGACAATGTCAAAAAGAATTGAAGAAGTGTTACATAGTATTGCGGGTGTCAGAAATGAGCATTCATGTGCAAAGGGATGGTATAAATTGACACCGCCTTTTGGGAAAGCAAGTTAGGATTACATGCAAAAATGTCAGTTGTTCATAACATGGGCACTTCTGGTATATATCTAACAATTCTACTTCTGGGAATTTACCCAACAGGGAAAGCACCCAAAGGTATATATAAAAAAAAGTATGCACAGAGATGTTCATTGCAGAGTTGTTTATAATAGTGAAAAATTAGTACAATCAAAAAAATGTCCTTCAATACGGAACTGGTTGAGTATATTATATACATGCACAATGGAATGTCATGCAGTCCATACAAATTATAATAGAGTATTTATTGACAATGAAAGATATCCAAAAAGGTAATTGAGCAGGTTGAAAAACTCATTCTCGATACGATGCCATTTTTCTGTAAAATCGAACATGAATCTATTTCATTATGCATGCATAAAGAAATGTTGGCATGGACGTTCTCCACGGCATTAAATGGTTATCTCTGGATGGTAAGATTTTGAAGATGTTTTACTCTTTTGTATTTTGTTTTCATTGAGAATATATCTTTTTTTTTTTAACAGATGCCATAAAGAAACTTACACACACACGGGTGCACACACACATATACACACAAGCCACGAGAGGGAAATGGGATTGTACCTCAGATGGTCATCAAAGCGTACGGTGGCGGCACAGTGGAAGATAATGTTGGTACAGGAGAGAAGTTCCTGCATGTCCTCCTTGCTGATGGCAAAGTCGTTCTGGTTGAGATCTGCAGAAATAGCTCTGATCTTCTCAGGCAAGTTTGGACAAACTTCTCTGACTTTTTCAAACAGCTAAAATATAAGTATAAATCAATATACAAATGATTTAATGGTCTAATATACAAAGACCATTATCACCATCACATTGTTCTTGTTTTTACTGACTTGTTTCATTATAATCCTCAAAAACTGATTTGGGTTGTAAGAATATCACTCAAAGAAGGCATCTACTCAAGAGCCATTTGCTTTATTTCATGCAATTCAAAGTCAGCTTAGTATAACTCCTGCTCCTTTTAATCTGATAAACATTTGAAAAGGTCAGTTCCAATAACCAAGAAGGAGTGTATTTTGAACTTTTCCTGCGGGGTGGAGGAGTGACAGTAAGTCATTCACATCCTGCCCCATCCGCTTGTCCCTTATAAGGCAGCCTCGTGTCTATACATGGTGCTTGTTTCCATTTCGGGCTGGGAAATATTGTTTTCAGTGCAAAATTGCCAGCCTTTACAAGGAGGTCTCGTAAACACAATATCAAAACAACTTGTTTAACTGTCCCAGATTAACAAGACAGCTCAGCAGCACAAATACAATTGGAAAATAACAAATTAAGCAAATTTATAATAAGTAAAACAAATAAAAATTTTATATAATCTCATTCCAATATAAATGGCAGTCACTGTGTAGTAAGAGAACTACATGCGCTCATGTACTTTTTATGGGGTTTTAATTGATTTTTTAATATTCTAATTTATAAAGGAAAAAAGGAAGGAGCAGTGGCAGTTTTAGCTTTTATTACCATTACGCAGATGGATCAGAGTCTCTACTTTTCCTTCTACACAGAAGTTCTTATAGATTATTGGTATTTTCCATTTTATCAGAAAATACGATTTTAATAAAATGATCTTGGTTCCAACCTATTTTGATAAAACGGAATTTTGCTATAGTATTGGTGTGGTATGTTAACAGTAAGGAAAAGGAAAGTAAGGCTAAATGTTTAGAAAGGTTAAGAGCAGAGAAAATTCCTCTGCGGTTTTAATCATCATACAGTGGCAGAGACAGCTCTCTTCTCCCCTTTAAGCCCAAGAGAGTATTTTCATTGTTTCCTTGATCCTTAATAGCAGGCTTCTTCTCTCCATTAGAAAGTTACCCCAGGCTTTTTCATTGGGCAGTAAGTTGATCTCAGATAGTCAGAGAAATCATGTCTCATTTGTAACAGGCAAGACCATGTTCAGAGGCCATCCTAGGAATTTAGTGAAGATGACTATGGAAGACAATCAAATCCACATATTTTCCTGGGAAGTTAATATACTTCTGTTTCTGAGGTACCATTTTTCTGCACTGTAGGGTCAGTGGGGTATTACTATAATTCTGAAATAATTTGGAAGTTAAGTCAATCCTCAACACTTTTTTTTTGAGGAAGATTAGCCCTGAGCTAACTGCTGCCAATCCTCTTTTGGCTGGGGAAGACTGGCCCTGAGTTAACATCTGTGCCCATCTTCCTCTACTTTATATGTGGGACAGCTACCACAGCATGGCTTGTCAAGCGGTGCCATGTCTGCACCCGGGATCCAAACCGGTGAACCCTGGGCGGAATGTGCACAATTAACCGCTGTGCCAGCGGGCTGGCCCCAATCCTCAATACTTTTTTGAGACCTGGGATTGATAAGGTTGATAAAGTGTCTGAGGGACACTCAACAAAGGTCATTCTGGCTCTTCTGGAAAGATATTTAACAGCTCTTCTAATCTTGATGGGTCATAGCATGAAAAATATGTGCTTTCACAGTCAAGTGTTTTCCCTCTTGTAGTTCATGTTAATTGCACAAAAAACACATGTTGGATATTTTGGGATATGGTTATCTAAAATTTGCACAATTTCCCTCTTTTTTAATAATTGAATTTATAGAAGGCTCCTTTTTGAGTCTGCATGATTGATTCTACTCTCAGGAAATTTATTTAGAATTCTTTGACTTTGGCCTGTGATAATTTCTGGCTACTTGAGAGCAAGAAGTGGAGGATGACTTCAATGTCCACCCTCCTAGCGGTGGCTCTCTTCACATATGATGTAAGCTGCCATACACAGATTTTCTTTCACTTTTGGTTTTTATGACTTTAAGAGGCAGAGAATACTGTTATATCATATTGTACATTCAGACAACCTGAGCAATGTTGAATAGCACCAAGATACCAATTTAGAGCCTTACTATTTTAGGAGAAAATTACTATTTAAGAAGTAATGTCCCAATCTATATTCTACTTATTGATTTATATTTTCAAATGAGAGAGTGCATCTGAATGAACATAGGGCAATTTAAAAAATTCTGAGTTTTCTGATCCACATGGTATTGATTACGGTCAGCCAAAATAAACTCAATGAATAGGCTGTATCAATTCAAACTACAGTGCTAAATAAGAGTCCTGTTTTACTGTATTACCCATTCCTAATTATATGACTTTCCATGTTTGAGTCTCACCATACTGCTATAGCTTCTAACAAAATAACATTCTTTAAATGTTGCTACATCTTTTCTATTCCATTCTATAAATTTTTCACATTCATTCTATTTATAGAATGCTAGAGACTGCAGCCAACTGACATGCAACAGGCCAGTGCTTTTTAAAGTGTTGTCCTCCAAGCAAACTGCATTGGAATCTCTAGTGTGTATATTAAAAATGTATATTCCTGGAGCCCATCCCATTCTACTAAATAAGAAATTACTGAGGCATACCCAGGAGTCTGCATTTCACATCAAGTTCCCTAGTTGATTTTAACTGATCCCAAAATGAGAACTTCTCCAGTTAGAGTGTTAACACGAATAATTGCTGATAAACAGCTGTATACAACTCATTTCCCTTTATAACTGCCCAGGGCAGTTACAGACCATGAGTGGTTTTCCAACTGTGTAGGCATAGGAAATATCTGGAAATCAGTTAAAAATGATTTCCTTACTCCACATTTAGAGATTTTGACTCGGTAGGTTTGGTATGTAACCCAGGAAGCAGTATTTCTTAACCAGCCCACAGATAGGTCTGTTGGTCTATGTACCATACTTGAAGAAACACTGACTCTGGAAATTCTCCAGTTTTAAAATCAGAGCTTAAATTTCTTCTTGATTCTTGTTTATCTTTGTGCTCGACAGGACCCAGTTCATTGAACAGATTTAAATTTTGCTTGTTGAATTGAAATTAATTACCGTAAGAATAGTAACAGAACTGTAAATGGGAGCTTGATTCCCCAAATTGTTTGGTTACCAGTTCTTTTGCATTGGTGGGATGAAAGACAGCAGATATCTACTACCAAAATAAGACACAAAGTGTTCCCTTGGGTTCTCAGTATTAACTATGAGTGGGAGCTGGAAAGCCTAAGAGCAGACTCTTCTATTCCATAATAATAACAAGACTGAAGGACAGATGAAATGATGCAAATAGTCTCAACAGACATCAGCTCTTCTGAAAGTTTCTTTTGCTAATATGAGACATTAATTAAAGGTAAGAAAAACTAGATGGAATACAAATGAGTGAAGAAAAATATAATTTCAGAAATTTCACTGAAGGTCCACCAGTAAAGAACTTCATGTAATTATTTTAGATTCTAAGCGTTCATCATATTCCTTCTCACATACTCTTTATTTAATGGCATAGGACTGAGAAGGTAGAATTGAATAACTACAACCAAATTGAAAACTCAAGCCGAGGGACTGCTGCTTTTCCATTTTATGAAGCGGTATTCTTGACAGGAGCATGACACATTTCTGTGGTCACTGAAAGATAACAGCTGGGAGGTGATCTAAGCATTTCAAACTAATAACAAAGCTGTACATTTCTCTTGGAAAGTTTAGGCGCGTTCCACTGATTTGACATTACATTGGCAAATATTTCTCTCTCTTAATTTGTCTTTAAACATGAGAGACGACTCTATTTATGGCAATAGTTACTTATAGCCCAGAAGGCCAGAGAGATACTTTGCAAATCCTGAGTAAGAAAATTCAGCAGAATGAGAAAACCAGAAAGAGAAATTTTTTGGAGTCAACAAACTCCTTGGGTATGACTTCTGCAGCCAGATGTCAAGACCTCATTTTTATTAGAAGCAGGAACTGTGTGAGAGATGTGGGCATGACATTTATATTATGCTTTTGAAACAACGTAGAGTTCTTGAACTTGAAATTCTGCAATCAACTTGTTATCCACATGACCTCACTTTGGAGGTATCCACAGGAGGTTTGGTCAGTAACTGGGGACCATTGAAGGTAATTGTGTCTTTAATAATCACGAGAGTCTTTGATCTCTATTCAATTTACTGAGTCTGTCTCTTCAAATATTACTATATTATTTAGTTCCAATAACCCACTAAAATTTGCTTAATATTTTTATTTTGCGAAAAAAAAGGTAAAGTCCCTTAAACTAAAGGGCAATCTCTGTGGAATATCTGGTGTCCTGAAGAGCCTGTAACATTCATCAGAGAAATTTTAGAGTGCTCAGCAAAAGCAAATCAATGAATTCTGTAAGTTAGGTCTCTAACAAGAATGGCTTACTGAGAAAGGATATAATCTAAGTTGAGAACAATTCAGCATAAACAAGTAACGTAAATTAAGGCAAAAAACTATCATACCCAATGTAAAGAATCACAAAAATTTACAAAATGTTAGGATTTTGCTAGTTCACCAATACCTCCTATAAGATATAAAAGATTAACCTAGCAGTTTTTATTGCCTGAGTGAAGACTATTTCTATAGGACCAGAAGGCAGTATGGTGTAGTAGTGTGGTTATCAAATGTTGGCATAACGCAGGGTTGCCTGGGAAGATGTTTAAAAAACAAAAAACAAAATCCTCAGATGTTCTAACTCAGGAAAACTCTGGAGATTCTGACTCAACAGTTCTGAGTCGAAGCTTAGGCACCTGTACTTTGTACAAGCTCTCCAGTGAGTCTGATACACACTGAAGGTGAGAACAATCGGTGTATTGGAAAGAGCTCAGGCTCTTTGGAGTCAAGGAAGGACTGCGTCTGAATCCTAGTTCTGCCATTTATTAGTTGTGTGACTAGGGCAATTCACCTCTTGCGGCCTCAGTGTTTTCATTTGCATATTTATCTGAAATGCCAATCCCTGGACTGTCTCATTCTGTGATCTCAGAAAGCTAATGATTCAGCATATTTTCTGCTATTCTTAAAAACAATTATGCATTTAAAAATGTTTAGTTCACTTTGCATAAGAATGTATAATAAATGCTAAATGTGACACAATGTTCAGGTCCTCATTTTGTTATACTTTCTTTCCCCAAGGTCATTTTCAGAGTTTTTTGGGAATAAGTATCTGGGCAAGAAAGGAGCTAGATGACTAGGAAGATGGAGACCAATCTTAAGATTATTTCTACTCTCTAGCAACTCTGCTGGAGCGGCATGTTTGCATTATCCATGGTAAAGGATGAGGAAAGCGATGACACTAATCCAGAAGTGGCCATGGTTTTACCTTCCTAATGATGTCGTCATCATTGAGAGATATACTAACTGGAGAGCAGTGCAAGATAATCAGGGCTTAGAGGAAGCAATTTCTCGGGGGAGGCAATGCAACGCAATAGGGAAACCGCGGGCTTTAGAGATAAGGCAACTGCATTTAAATTCTGCTTTGTCACTTGCTGGGCATTTCCTTGGATAGGGGACAACTTTCTTGGGCTAATTTTTCATCTGTGAGGTAGCAATAAAGCATGCCACAGAGTTTTGTGAGATTAAATAAGGTAATGAAAGTCAGATGCCTAGAATAGTGCCTGCCACTTAACAGGTTCTTCATACTAGGAACCCCCCCTTTCCGCATTGCCAACAAGACTCCATTTTTAAAAGGTGCTGATCAGACAGCTATGTGTGCATGTGTGTGTAATGGTGTCTGTTGGGTCATCCCAAGGTTTCTGATTATACTGTGTGATCCAGATACCTATGAAAACTGAATGTATTCTAGAGTCCTTTTGAATCCTGTGGCTGGTTGACTTTTGAAGTAAAATAAGTATGGGCAACTTGAAGCTAAGAAAGACTTGTGATTGGAAGAAGTTTTAAAAGAAGGAAAGAAGTTGGACATGTGAAATCATGCCAGTGATTGAACTAACTAGAGAATGGTATGATAAAAGAAAATAAGAGATTGAGAAAGTAAATTGCTTCTGTTTCTGGGATGGTTACTATAGCCCTGGGACTAAATCAATTTCCTTAATTTGTTTTTCTTAAAAGAAAGGAAATGGCCCATAGGGGAAAGGCTTAACATGCTTCAACTAATCTGAATTGAGTAACTGTCAAACTAAAGACCTGTCACACTCTTTTAAAAGTGTGCGTTTGTTAATCATGGAAATTTAACTTCCTGGCAAGCTTACATTCCCTTTAGTTGTCCCAAGTTTATAGAAGCCTCTTGCTTTTGGTGGGATAATTAATTTCTTAGAAAAAATAAAAAATAGTGATGGAACAAAACCAGCATTGGGAATTTAAAATACAAACTTCTGTTTCCAATTGCTTTTTCCTTTTATAGAGATTTAACAGAATCATTAACATCAATCAGAAAATCATTTTTGGAAGTTGGGAACAAGAAGTTTTTACACAGGGTAGCCCAGACCAAGCATGAAAATGCTTTTTTTCCTTATGAAATAGTCTTTGAAAATTAACAAGCAACTTTTACATAAAATGAAATTAATGATTTTTGTTGGATGCTTGTTAACACTCCACAATGTCAGATTGTTGGCCTTTTCTTTGCAGGTCTTATTTGGGTCACAGCTAATTTTTTTAGTTTGAAGTTAATTTGTTTGAATGCACTATTTTTCCTCTTGGGGATTTAATTTATCTAATCTAGAGACTACCAAATGGTGATAGTCTTGTGAAAGGATTCAATAAACTATTTTGTAAAATCTTATCATCTTCTATTGTCTTAAACCTAATAAATTCTGTGAACTGAGGGCCCAGTGTGTGACCCTGCATGATTCATTATCCAAAACTCTCCAGGGTATTTCAAAGTTAATTTAACACCAGGGCAAATTAGGGCTTATTGGAGTAATTCACATTTTTCCTGAGGAGTTGACTTGAAATATCCAGTGCAATCTGCCAAACTCTGCCTTTGTTTATAAATCCACTTCCTGGAGACATCATACAGGATAGTCCCTCCCTAGAAACCTTGCATTTTGCCTGCTCTTCTCAGGTGATGCATTCCAAACCCAGCACAGTCTCATTGTAACCCTTCCTTTATCTGATTACGGTAACTGAATAGGAAAAGCCCAACAATTTTTGGTATTCTTTCAATGAAACATTTTTAAAATTCTGACCTCACCATCACTGAATTAACTACTTTACTCTTAGTATAATTTCAACTACCTGGAGTTTTATTTTTCAGGTGTGGATGTTGCCTTCCTAAGGTTTTCTTAAAGACTTATTCAAAGCAGATTGTGACAATTTCAGATGCTAAATGGATATAAATAGACACAATTGTTGTACAAAGAAACACATCTCTAAGGCACTAAAGAACCTCAAAATGCTCTCAACATTTTTTTGAACTTCACAACTGAGTGATTTATTTGCAATTATCTGTTATAGTGGGGAAGAGTCATGTCTTTTGTTAAGCAAAGCCATATTCAAGATAGCAAAATAAATAAAATACCAATTTCTCTATCTAAAATTGTTTTTGCTACAACGGAAAGCTGGTTGGTTCATAATTCAATGAGTGCATTTTTCATACCTAAGAGACTAAGCAGCCAGATTGGGACCCCTGGGGACCCACAGTTGTATAGCATGGGTCTCTGGTAAGCATATTCACATTTCAACACATGAAATCTGGCTTATTTTCCTTAGAAGCTTCTCAGATTTTGTGAAAGACACTAAGAGATTTTTAAAAAAACAATGTCAAATACTAGAAATCATGTTACTAATAAAAAATAAGTCAAACTATTTGATTTTGATAAACAGTTTCAAAATTAAAAATCAACTAAACTTGTATCTAATGATATAATATTAGAAATTCATGACTGCTTTGCTGCATTATTTATTTACTGTTTTAAAAAGTGGGTGTTTTTCCCCCACTATAAAAGTAAAACACATTCATTGTAATTGCATTTGGAAAATTTTGGAAAAAGATGATTTTTCGTATTTTTCACTGTGAAAGAGGGTGCTTTTTTCCTCATGATAAAAGTAAACATGCTCAATATAATTGTAATTTGAAGATAAAATTAATTCAAGATCCCATGAGCATTTAGGGTCATTACTTGAGGTTATGATTTTATGTCTTTTTTTTTTGTTTTTGCACTGAATGTATTACAAGCGTTTTCTCATGTCATTTAATATTTTATAAAATATGCGTTTTAATGCCCGCATAGCCGCCTAACACATGTATGTATCATTTTTATTGAATCATTCTTCTACTGTGGAATATTCAGATTCCAGTTTTGCTACTATAAATAATACTACAGTGAATGTATTTGTACATTTTTTGTGTGTGTCTCTGGTTGTTTCTCAGAGTGCCACTTTAATTATCTTTATGGGAAAGTCCTCAAGAATTTGCCATTAATTCAGACAACTTTCCTTCCATGGATATGTTCCTTTAAGTGCTCTGAAAATACTTAAGAAATTAGTCATATGTGAGGAAACTGATCCTCTCCTCTGATTCTTGAGCCCCAGTTCTATGTGGCCAGTGGATTAACAATATCCTTCTTTCCAAAGCATCTCCTACTTAATTGTCTCCCTCTGAAAGCACGGAAACAGGAAGTGAGAGGTGGCGGCTGTCCGAGCCATGAAAGGAAAGGAAAGAAGCAGATGCATGGATTTTGATAGCTAGAACAGATGCTCTCTTGACCATGTTTCCTAGGGACGTAGCAGGAATCAAAGACAAACCAGCAACATTTTTTACTTATCATGTTTTAAAGAAAAACTTCCAAGCTTCACGTACTTGATATGATTGATCTACCTTTAAGAAGCACTGTATTTTTTAAGGTGGGTTAGAATTCATGCATTACTATGTGTGACTGGAGAGAAATATTGCTTAAAAGCGATAGCAGACCTACTTAGGAATAAGGTATGACTGTATTTAAATCACTCTGTCAATGTCAAAATAAAGTTAAATGGCAGAATTTAGACTGGTTCTTGATTTATAGGAGGTATTTAATAACTATTTGCAGAATCTGAGGCTCATCAGGGAAACTCTAACCCAGACAGGAAAGCTCTGAGTAAAAGCCAAGGGTGAGAGTGGCCATACAATAGAAGTAAACCTTGGCCTGGACCCAGACAAGACCACTGAAAAACTGGAATGTATTAAACTTGTTCATTCAACAGATTGGTTGATTACCCACTAACTGTCAAGCACTGTGCCCAACGTAGTGGACACAGTGGTACCACATGAGAGTAATGACAACAAAAAGGTCTTAGATTTAAAAGTTAAAGGGAAAAAATTTGGATGATAAATGTGCTAATGGTTTTGGCAAACCCAATACATTTGAGCAAATGAGGTATTATTTGCCAAACCTAAGACTTTTTTACTCTCACTGAATCTGAAATTAAGAAAGCATAAAAGCAGACAGAATTAACAGGAAATCAGAATTTTATGAGTGTATTCCTTTAAGTATAACCCTACATTGGAGAGTTGGTTGTGGTGACCCACATGTTTGGAATAACCAGCTTGTACCTTTACCCTCCAAATTCTAACCAAATAGAGGAAAATTAGACTTCATATGGAATATTTTCATTTTTTAAATAAATGTTGCAAAAATATTAGACTACATCATTCTCCTTTTAGTCAGAAACCCTGGCTCTGTTCATTTTGCATGGTTCCATCTGACCATGTAAGTAAAAAATTTATGGAAATATAATTAATGCCTTAGCTTCAGAACCAGAAATAGAAACTTAAGAAGAAATTTCCACATTTCAATTTCTTGAGTATTTTGATACTATAGTAATTGTTACCCTTTAAAACACTTACTTATATCTTCAACAGTTTTGCTATGACAGCAAAGTCTCTTTGAGGAAGAGGACAGACTTTTTTTTTGAGGAAGATTAGCCCTGAGCTAACATCTGCCACCAATCCTCCTCTTTTTTTTGCTGAGGAAGTCTGGCCCTGAGCTAACATCTGTGCCCATCTTTCTCTACTTTATATGTGGGATGTCTGCCACAGCATGGCTTGACAAGCAGTGCATAGGTCCATATCTGGGATCCAAACCAGCAAACCCCGGGCCGCCGAAGAAGAATGTGCAAGCTTAACCACTGTACCACCGGGCAGACCCCAAGAACAGACTTTTAATGACAAAAGGAAAATACTTTTTTTTTCTAAGGTTGAATTTAGGAGTTTATGTGAAGGAAGGCTTAGCAAAGGGGAGGGTAGATAAGACTGATTGCTCACAGAAAGCTAACTTTGCAAGCTGGACTTGATACAATTAGGGCTATCTTGAACATTTGGCAAAAAGATTTTAAAATTGCTATTGGAAGACATCTGCTGGACTAGAAATGGAGAGTCCTAAGCTTCAGAAATTTGGCAAATGGCTTCTGGTTGGGTTTTTTTTTTTTTTTTTGGTTTTAATCACCATCAAGCTCCAGTTTAGTTATCTCTGCATTGAAGATGACCAGTTGATGGTATGTTTTGGATTAGTCCAAGTAAAAACTGATTATTTTGTGTTTTACACTAACAAAACCAATAGAGAAATTCTACTTTGCCTTTTTAACCCATATGTCTTCTTGGATCTCCTTGAACCTTAATTAAATTATGATTGATTACACCCCTAATTCAAGATCCTCTCCAATATTATTGAGAATTCCCAATGCCTAATTTTTCATGGCACCTCTGCTCTTGCTTTTTCTCTAGCTCAGGTATGCATTAAGATTATTTTATAAAAACACATTTTGTCTGACATGTTTAGGTGTTCTGTGTCAGAAGGCATTTTTCTGATCCTCTGTTCCAGAAGTTGGTAAACTTCATCTGTAAAGGGCCAAATAGTATGGCTTCTGTTGCAATTACTCAGCTAATAAACTTATTGCTGACCCAACCACTATCTTTCCCATTTTCATCAGCGTCACTTAAGTACTGCTTTACTATTATTATTTAAGTGGTAGGAAGTCATCTAGATGTCAGAAAACAAAAAAGACCTTCAATGGAGTGCCATCCCCTAAAAAATAAAGCTCAAAATCCCATATTTGAATAATAATATTAAAAGCTAATATTTGCTCAGTCCTTATCATGGTCCATGCACTATTCTAAGTGCCCTTCTGTATTAACTCGTTAACATCTCACAACAGAGCAAAAGACAATGACCATTAGTATCCCTATTTGGAAACTGAGGCTCCGTCATATAAGGGCACACTACTTGAGGACAGTGGGGAGATGACACCAGCTCAGGTCGTCTGATTCCTGAAACCACGGTCTTCTCAGTATGCTTACCTCCTAATACCCATTCTTCTGTCTCTTGATAAGTATCTGGAATATTCAGATGTTCTTTCTTCTCCACTAGCCCCTGTGCCTCAGGAGAGGATGGATGCTGTCATCCTAGCTCCCAGGAAAGGCTTCTTGCTCTAGGTGCACGCTTACTCTCTGGCCAGTGATTGGCTTAGATCTGAAGTTTCTGAACAAATCAGTACACAGCATACCTCAGGCCACAGGGGTTGGTTCAGAAATGGACAGGTAACCTCATGCAGGCTAATGAGACGTATGGGGAAATTTGTTGAGAGTTTCGAGAAAAGAGGTTTCACCAATCTTGAGAGAGAGCTTCAGGGAGAGCCAGCTTCTCTTCACTCAAAGATCACCATATATGTATGTGAAACTTGAAACTGTAACAACGATCTTATTCATAACTGGGATAAGACTAGAACAAAATGGCAGAGCTCATAGAGTCACAGACCAATGCAGCCAGAGCTCTAGTGGAGTCATAATTACTCATCACTCTGTAGCATAGTCCTAGATTTTTTCCATGGTATAACCAATATATCATCTTTGTTTTTCAAGCCAGTTTCAATTGAGTTTTCTTTCAACTGAAAGTAGCCTAACTGATATAATTATTTGTAGTCTTTCAAGATCTGGCTTCAGCATATCTTTAGAATCCTTAATATCACTTGTTTGGGACCAAATAAGTCACCTAGAGTTTCCCAAACACACCACACCATTCGTGCATTTGCAAGTGTGGTTCTTTCTGCTTCGATTGCCCTTTGCTCTCCTCTCCCTGGAGAACTCATGCTGCATTGCAATCATGGTTTACATGACTGTCTCTACCACTGACTTGGCTGTATTGTTTTTTGTCTCTATGTTCTCTGTGCTTAGCATACACTTGATACATAGTAAGCACTTCAGTAAGTGTTTGTAGAATTAATAAAAATGATGGGTAGCTTGGAAATCTGAATCACAATATGTTCCTTTCATGCAAGATAATTATCTGGATCAACGCTGTCTAATAAAACTCTTTGTGATACTAGAAATGTGCTCTACCTGCTCTGTCCAATAAAGTAGCCATTAGCCACATGTGACTTTTGAGTACTTGAAATGTGGCTAGTGTGACTGAGGAACTGAATTTTAAATTTCATTACTAAAATTAATTTGATTTTGAATATCTACATGTGACTAATGGCTACTATATTGAACGGCACAGACCTAGAAACCAAATGAAAAAAAATCCAAAGATGGGAATGTGTCATCTAAATGATTCTCGATACCAGACTAAATGGAAACATTTGGAGACAGTCTTATTTTGATTCTAACCATTTTTTATCCGTAAGCAAAAAATTTAATATAATCTAGAGGTTTCTTTTACCATTCAAAAGTAGCCCATTCACATAATTTAAAAATATAATCTCAGTTTGTCTTTATTTTGAATATGAGCAAAATGTACTAGCCTACACAATTTGTGTTATGGGAGCTTTTCAGTCTCAGGATCCCAGAAATGAAATAAAGTAGATCATCTTTTCCATGAAAAATCTTTTTACAGGTATCAAATTCCATAGAGTGCCAAGAAAGTAGGTATTTGCATAACCAAAGGCTTATTTTTAATAGTCAGGTGATAGAATCTGTCCTTGTCATCCGCAAAATGGCCATGTAGACGTGACTACCACAGATGAGTTTTTCAGCTGTATAATACACAACAGATTTCTTTCCTTCCACAATTCTTTTAGGGAAAAATTTACGGAGGAAAAAAAATCTGTACAAATAAACTCTAATTCTCATAACAGTAAAAAACTGATGCCCTAGGGGATAGTGGGTAAAACCAGACCTTATGATATCAGACCTGGATTTGAATCCAGAAAGGCTTGAGAGAGAGAGCAAGAGAGAGGAATAGATGGATGGATAGATAGAGAGCTAGACAGACAGACAGGCATTTCTGGGTGAGTAAGGTATCATTGCCCCATTTTACAGATAAGGAAACTAAGGCTCCATAAAGTATGTATCCTGCCCACGGTCACACAGCTAACAATTGGTATTGCTGAGATTCAGTCCTAGGCCAGTCTGCCTCTGAAGCCCATGCTCTTAAGCATCATCTGATAATAACAGTTCCCAGCTGGTGTTGATGGTGCTGGTCAGGAGACCACACTTTGAGGAGCACTGTTTCTAAAAGTCAACAGCTGACAGTAAATAACCCAATAGTGGAAGCAGGAGTAGGGATTTGAAAGGCAGTTTCATAGATAAGTTATATATAGTACTACAAAGATTTCCAGAACAAAAGTAATGTTGCTGTGTTATCAAGTACAGAGCATCGAAAAGAAGAGTAGGTAAAGATTGTGCTGACCACAAATGGTCTGCCACATATTAATCTAGAAATCCATAAGCTGGCTACAAAGCTAAAGAGGCTTGTCTGCTCTGTGATGAAAACAAAGTCCATCAGGGAAATATAACTGAGCACAGCTGTCTGAAGAGAGATCTGAGAGTTTCTTCTAGATTCCGGTTTTCTGCCTCATCAGCCTTTTTGTCTCAGTCTTAAGAACCATTAGTTTCGATGCAGGCAGTGTAGGATGCGAGCAAGCGTGCTGGCAGTGGAGCCAGACTGTGGGGGTTAAAGTCTGACTCTCTCATTTGGGTGACCTTTGGTAAATTAACACTTCAGGTCTCAGTTTTCCCATTCATAAAATGAGGCCATTAATAGTTCTTACTTCACAGGGTTGTGGCAAAAGTAAATGAAGTAAGGTGTGAAAAACCCTTTCAATAGTATCTGCCATGTACTAAGAATCCAGGAACAGTCAGCTATTATTATCTGTCCCACTGCTGAGTTGGGCCATGAGATATAGGAGAGACTTCTGACTATCTTGATGATGGTTTGTATCAAAATCTCATCCTGGTGCCTGAAGATAAATGGGATCGTCAGAGTTACTGGGCATCTGTAATATGTTGTGCTATCAGATATACGTCTCCATTAGATGCGAGCATTCCTGCACACTAGAAAGGAGACTTTGTAAAAACAAACAAACAAACAAACTTTATTTAAATTTTCCTCTTGCCAACTCTCAGTGACCCTGTACATTGCAAAGGGGACTATGAACCAGACACACTTTTTTTTCATTTGATGCCTCTGGCAGTCCTGGTAGATAGTTGCTGTTGTTTCTCTTCTAAACATTGCAAACTGGAGCTTGAGTGGTAAAGCGACAACAAATTCATGTCAGAATTTGAGCCCAGATATGTTTGAGAGAAAAGCCTATACTAGCTTCAAATTTACAAATTAAAACAAGAGAGGATATGCATATATTTTCTTGGAGAAGTGAGAGGGTTTGATACTCAAATGCTCATTCACACATATAATGTTTCATTTTTCAATGTTTTCCCCTTAGAAGAACTTAAGAGATAACAGAAATAAAATGGCATAATAGCAATATCATTATCATAGATAAAATATATAAACAGCTAAACCTTGTAGAGTTTAGACAACTGAAAGTATTACTGCATGGCTACTCAGTAATCATCCTCTCTGTGTATCATAATATAATATATGATAGAACATCCAAAAATTTGGGGGAAACTACCTTAAATTTAGAAGAAAATTAGGGAAGAGTTCCAATGAACTTATGATAGATTTCAAGCCTGGACCATCCACTCTGGGAGTTTCCACATTTTGATTCTTACTCGGTAATTTCCGGAACATAGATTATCTTCTCGCCTGCCCTGGACAGAGCCCAAGCATCTTTCCCCTCTGAGGGGAACACATCACAGACTTCCATGAACAATTGGTTGCTATCTTGCTTTGTCCCCTATCTTCTATCTGCCCAGATACCCTGCCCCCATCCCCACCCCCTGACCCCCGCACCCCCTGCTGTTTGGGGTTATAAGAGAACATTCCATGTATCATCTTGCCCTCAGGCTCTTCCCATAAGGCATACCTTACTATTTATGATCTGGGAAACCCTCTGCTGCAGTGTGTGGCCAGCCTTGGGCCTCACAAGGATGTAAATGACTTTCAGGTCGGGGCTGGTGCGACACAGCTTCTCTATCAACACTTTGCCTAGGAAGCCTGTGGCCCCAGTAATGAGAATGGACTTGCCACCATAGAAAGCTGCGATCATGGACATGATTCTTCCCTTTGTCCTTTAGAGCTCCAGACAGAGGTGCCTGAAAAGGAAGAGAAATAACAAGAGATTACATTCTCAGAAGTTCTAAATGCTGTCATTTAAAATGTTCCTGGTGCTTCCAGGAGTTCAGAATGCAGAAAAAGCCCAGACAGAGCGATCGCATTGTGGTTTGTTGGCTAAATGATTCATTTCAACCAATATGTGTGGAGCTCACTCTACATGCCAGACTTTATGCCAGGAACCATGGGCAAGAAATGAGTAAGACATGGTTCCTGCTCTCAAAGAATTCCTTGTTGTCTAATGGAGGAGACAGACACATAAAGAGATCATTAAATATAATATAGTAAGTGCTAAAACAAAGGGACCGCAGAGGAAGGGCGCCTAGCAGGATCTGGAAATTTCAGGAAGTCCCCTACAGGGGTGACACGTGAAGTGAAACTTGAAGGCAGAGAAGGGTCTTCCAGTCCAAAGAAAGTGCATACTTTCATATGGTGGAAATAAAAGGAATTCAGTGTGACAAGGATGTAAATGATAAGGCTAGGAGTGGCCCCACAATCTATGAAACCAGAGCTTAGAACAGCTATTCGATTTTTAAAAATTATAACGTAAATTAGTATTTCCATTGCAGTTTTATTTAAAGAAAACCCTGGAGCAAATAACTTTTGGTTTCTCTTGAACAGACTGGCCCTGGCCTGCCCAGCCATCTCTAAATAAATATGTTTTTCTCTTCCTTGAGCTGAAAACAGGTTGAGTGCCATCTTTTCCTTCATATGCTGCTCGTTGGGTTGAAACGTTGCAAAAGATAAAGGGCAGAGAAGGTTGAACGAGGGAGGCGACGAATCATAGGCTTTGTTAAATCTTAAAATAGCACGGGTCCAATCTAGATCTCAGTTAGTCCATTCAAGGCCCTGTTTCCAGGAGTGCAGGGAAACAGTTAGCAAATCTGGTAGTGGGGAGCCAGATGCAAGACTTCAATGCTGTGACTCCGAACATAAAGCACCACCTGCTGTAGAAATGCCACAGGAAGCATTTTGTCTTTAAGCCCAGGTTAAAGTGTGCTGACTGGAGGCAGTGGCAGAGGGCTTTGACGGAAACAGCGCTGGCAGTGTGGGAGCAGTCTCTCCTCTCTGCCGGTCTGTCCACTGACTTTGCCGACTGCAGCAAGTCCTCAGCTGTCTGCTTGGGCAGGATTTGGGTGGATCCTGCAGAACTCAACTCCAGGGACTGGCCCTGACATCAGGGCTTATAAAAAAGAAGATAGAAACAAGTAAAAGAGTCAACACCCTGTCTGTTCAACTCCAGTCAAGATCCCTCAGCCTGGAACTCCTTAAGGAACAATGACTTTCTCAGTCATCATTTATAAATGTATAAATTATAAATTTGGGTCATCATTTCTACTTTGAGGATCTTGAGGCTGTGTTCTTGGGTAGAACTCTTTGCCTTTGAAGCATTCATTGATTCATGAATTTACTCAATAAATAATTTTGAACATTTGCCATGCCAGACTCTATGCTAAGTTTTTTTTTTTTCCTTGGTGAGGAAGATGGGCCCTGAGCTAAGATCCATTGCCAATCTTCCTCCTTTTGCTTGAGGAAGATTGTCCCTGAGCTAACATTTGTGCAAATCTTCCTCTACTTTAAATGTGGGATGCTGCCACAGCATGGCTGGATGAGCATGGTGTAGTTTGGGGCTGGGATCCAAACCTGCAAACCCCAGGCTGCTGAAGCAGACGTTGAACTTAACCACTATACCACCAGGCCAGCCCCTCTATGCTAAGTTTTGAAGATAAGCAGATAAATTAGGCAAACAGATCCTTGCTGTCACTCTAGCAGAGGAGACCAGTGATACAAAGATAAGTAAATACATAAACAAGATAATTGCAGACAGTTATGAAGGTAAATAAGACAGGGATCAGTGGTAGAAATCACACCCAATCGTCAATGCTATTCACTTTAGGAAATCTGGATTTCAAATCCTATTAGCTATATTCATTGAGTTACTATTTAAATCCCTTTTATTGAGGGTTAATGTGAGAAATATTATTTTGAAGAACACATTTGGACCTTGTGCTGAACAGCAATTAATCATAATTTTTGTCACGTTACATAATGTTACTCATATTACAATCTATTCAATGATTTTCTCAAGAATTTAGCACTCGGAAAAAGTACTGTATATCTTGCCTTGCCTGCCTTGGAGCTCAGAAAAGCGGTGTCACCAAGTTTCGAAGGCAGCATAGACCTTGGCTTAGCACAGAGATTCTAACAAGACCGTGAAATCAAATCCTGGTTCTACCACTTAGTAGCTGTGTGACCTCAGGCAAATTATCAATTTCTCTATGCTGCAGTTTGCTCATCAGTAAAATGGGGATAACAAAAGTATCTACTTAATAATGCTGGGGTGAGAATTATATGAGTGAATACACATAAAACTCTTAGAGATATACATTACCTATAGTGTATACTCCATAAATATCGGCTATTAGTACAGTCACTGGTTCTATGTTTTTCCTCTTAATGGTTTCTGGCTTTTCCTTTTAACATTTATTTCAGATGTTCTGTCTTATGCATTTTATATACCCTCTTTTGGAAATAGGAGGAGATACTTTATAACTCAATCATCAAGCTGAGTAAAGTGTTTCCACCAACTGTAACACTACTTGATGAGAAATCGTGTCCATTCCTTTATATATAAAGATGTTTAGGCACCATACTCCTTTAAGATAATATTAGCATAAGTGAACATAGTTTTTCACAGGAAAACATGGGAGGGAAACTGAGTTTGGATAGGGTAACTTCCTAACCTCGTTTATTCTGAAGATGTCAGATGCTTGTTTTGTATTATCATGCTTTGTGGAGTCATATTTTCTAGAAATGCAAATGTACAGTTAAGATATTTTCGGGCCAGACACAGTTTTGCAACACGTGGTGAAAACTTTGAGAGAGAAGTTAACACATCTCTAAGCAGCCTATTGCTTGTGGGACAAAGGAAGGCTTGATGTGTCCCCAAAGAATGGAATTTGCCTTCTCTGTCCAGAGTCCAAATACTTCTCAAACACAGCAAAACCCACAGCAGTGTTCACCAAGTGCTCTGGCAGGAAAAACAAAACATAAACCGGTATCTCCTGGCGCTCCTCACCCAACCGTCAAAAGCAGGTGGCAGAGGACTTGTGGCCACGACTCTAAGCCAGGCAAGTGATTCTGCAAAACGTCAAAGAGAATGCTCATCCTCTGATCAAAGCTGCATCAAGGTGTTTGTTCTACCTCTTGCTCCAGCTCTCAAGATATGGCTTGGTTCCTGGCCCCAGAAACTCCCATACAAACTTCGGCTCCCTGAAACCCAATTTCATATGGTACAGCTTTGCAAGGTCCAGGAATTGTTAACCCTTAATGCAACTCATTAAAATAATTAACTTAATTATTTTAAAAATGAAAATAATTTTACACTCAGTAACGGAGGCTATGCAAATCTAGAAGGAGGAAAATGTTTGGAATAGCTGCCCAGGGCATGGCTTGCCTTTCATGTCTTTTCGAATGACTAATGCAGACAGCAAAGGACAATTTCCTGTCCCTCATGCTCATGACTCGGTTTGTGAGAAACCTAAGTCACTTTGACAATCTGTGAATCATCCTGTATGATGCAGGCTATCTGATGCTTGAACGAAAAAAAGAAAAGAATTGACGAATATATTTTTACTGAATGTCCGCTGTATGCCGGTCCACCAGGCCCCGGAAACAGTAGTGCACAGGCCTTATGAAATTCTTCCTTTCTATTCCGGAGCATTTTTCCTCCTTAAGATCATCAGTTTTCTATGGTCATGAGTGGAAATAGATAGTTTTTACTCTTTTTTTTTGGTAGTAAAATGAAGCTGCTCTCATTTCTAGAGAATAGGTGTTAAAATATTAAATCATAATAGTTGTGCCAAGTTATACATGTTTTGCAGTATATGGGAACTTTAATTATGCTTGGGGTGGTTCTTCTGGAAAATAAAACGTTAAGATTCAAACAATTACGGGAGACAAGTCTATCCAAATTTCTTGGTAGTCCTTTAGAGAAAAATATTTTTAAAAACGAAACCTGGGGCTTTGCCTCTCAGAAATCTTACTCTTGCCCAGGGTTCTTGGTCTTGGCATTATTAACACTTTGGGACGGAGAAATCTTTGTTGTGGGGGCTGTGCAGTGCAATGTGGGGTGTTAGCAGCATCGCTGGCCTCTACTCACTAGATGGTAGTAACATCCCTCTTTCCCTCAGCCAGGTGTGACAACCCAGAATGTCTCTAGACTTTGCTAAATGTGCTCTGGGGGGAAAATTGCTCTCCCTTCAAAGAAGCATTGTTCTAGCACCTTCTTTAATTCACATTTTGTATTATTCAGCGCATCTTACTAAAAAGTCGAGATTCAAGCCTTAAATGTCTGCTTGCGAAGCTAAATACAAATATGATCCACTGCCATGCCCTATTTTACCTATATTGATTTGTTCAGTTCATAACTAACTACATTTACCCAAGCAAATTACACATGTGGTGAATCCTGACCGTGTTCAAAGTGGAGATAAAGGAAGAGTTCTCCAGAGAAAGATTTCCTACTTTTATTTAGCCAAATTCTCTTCAGTCTCTGTGCTTTAAATTAGACTGTGAATCTCACCTTCCACAAAGCTTGAGCCTCTCAGTTTCATCCATCTAAACCTATCCTGGGCTAACTTAAGAATGGCAGTCCGACAAGCCTGAGATCAGCGGAGAAAAAACCATTTAGCATTGGTTGCTGAATATTCAATTCTCTGGATAATCAAGTTAATCTCATCCCTGGGTAATTCTCTTGCCTTTTTTTAAAGATTCACAGTGTGCTGTGTGTTGAGGGATATCTCATGGACACAGATGGAGTTTTGGTTGGCAACGGGCACAGTAAATATGGGCTGGTTTATTGAAAAAAAGTCAAAGCTATTTTGTAAAATTGAGTAAAAGAAAGTTGTTCTACTTCATCAAAATTAAACACTGCAATTCTTTCAATAATATGTCGAATTAAGGAAGTGCATTTACAAAATGTATTTTGGAGATGCAAAAAAAGAACACAAATTGGTAAAAGCATCGTGATCTCCATTACAAATCCCTGTGGAAAAGATTAGAGAGGAATGAAAGAAATGGCAATAGTAGTATAATAGTGTGATGGAGTTAAAGGTAAAGAGTTTTGTTTCATGTCTGTAATTTCTTTCTATGATTTTAAAAGGTAATTTAATAATAAATACTCAAAAAAAGAAGTTCTTAGAAAGTAATAGCAGCCAGTATTTTTACAGTCTCTTCTTTTGCTGTGGGCACTAGAAGTACAAGGAAATTTGCAAACTTCCTTAGTTTAAGATGTGTCTAAATTATTTTAAAAAGTGTGGTTCACCTGACATTACCCACTGTGATGGACTGAACTGTGTCCCCTCTAAATTCATGTTGAAGCCCCACCCCCTAATGTGATGGTGTTCACAGATAAGGCCTTTGGGAGGTATTTCAGCTTAAATAAGGTCACAAGGATGAGGCCCTAATCCAATAGGACTGGCATCCTAATAAGAAGAGGAATCGACACCAAAGAACAGTCTCTCCCTGAACAGGCACCAAGGAAAAGCCATGTGAAGATAGAGCGAAACAGCGGTTGTCTACAAGCCAAGAAAGCTCTCACCAGAAACCAAACTTGCTGGACTCTTGATCATGGACTTATAGCCTCTAGAACTGTAAGAAATAAATGTCTATTGTTTAAGCAACCCAGTCTGTGGTATTTTGTTATGGCAGCTTGAGCAGACTAATACACACACAAAAACACATGAATAGATAGGCTGGCCCAGGGGCATAGTGGTTAAATCCACATGCTCATTTTCAGCGGTCCAAGGTTTGCAGGTGTGGATCCTGGGCATAGACCTGTGCACCACTCCTCAGGCCATGTGGTGGCTGTTTCCCATACACAAAGTGGAGGAAGATTGGCACAGATGTTAGCTCAGGGCCAGTCTTCCTCACCAAAAATAATAAATAAATAAAAACACATGAATAGAGACATGCACAATTTTGGATAAGTGAGTAAAATAGCTCTAGATAATAATTCAGATCAACCTTTTTAATTCTGGAGTAAATAGTTAAAAGGAAGCAAATGTGTCTGTCTCATTTTCCCATCTTTGCGCATAGAGGGAAGATATTGGTTCTTGGTTTTCACACATTTGTGAAAATATGGACACATCTTTTATGATAAGCTACAGAGACCTCATTAATCCAAATTAAATCAATCCATTAATTTAATTTAACAATCTGTATGTAAGTCACATATCTGTTTGTCAAGTACCTAGTGAAAAAAACGTTTTCTTCAGTGA
The DNA here is from genome assembly GCF_021613505.1 of Equus quagga. NCBI lineage: Eukaryota > Metazoa > Chordata > Mammalia > Perissodactyla > Equidae > Equus > Equus quagga. Next base: position 31,295,136 of record NC_060267.1, read on the forward strand.
GTTCTGTCTTTTTATTGCTTTGGTTTCCTGAGTATAACCCAAATTATACAATTCCACAATGAACTGAGACACCTTTCACTGTGATCTTCTTATATAAAGTTCTTTTGAGAGAACTGTTAAATTCCCGACAGAAGAATATTAACCCCCAAGGGTAGTGTGGGCAGCTTTTGGGGGCACAGCCCTCACTAATTCAATTAGCAATGCTCCACAGACAAGGAAAATCAGTTTGGAAATAATCCCAATGGGGGAGGGGTAGTCCCAGCTGGCTTTAAGAACACAAAACTTAGCAATCACCTTAACACATTCTTTCTAGCTTGCTTCTACTTAGCTCATTTGTAAGTCTTCAAAAAAAACCCTCCAGGAGCCAGCCCCATGGTCTAGTGGTTAAGTTTGGCATGTTCTGCTTCAGTGGCCCAGACTTGGTTCCCAGGCACAGACCTACACCACTCGTTGGTGGCCATGCTGTGGCAGCTACCCACATACAAAATAGAGGAAGATTGGCACAGGTGTTAGCTCAGAGAAAATCTTCCTCAGCAGAAGACCAAAAAAACCCCTCCAAATTTAACAGAAATGAAAAAGGAAAAAGATATGACCTAAATGCATCATTTCATCACCATTGATGACAAGAGAGATTGTTACTCCAAGTGTCATCTGACCAGAATGGAATGATGTTTCTCTTGTTCCAGATGTTACACACTATATTATAAATGCAGCTTTGATCTTGAACCCCAATACCTTGTGCTTATTTATTAATAAACATTGAGAACACTTCTCATCACTCTAATTAGGTAGTAAAACACTTGATGCAAATGCTGTATTTTATATGGTATTATTCCTCACATGCTAACTAGCACAGTACTCTGCAAAGAAAAGTGGCTCAATAAATATTGTTGAATCAATGAATGCATGAGTCAGGACTGAAGGACTGAGTCATTTAATCAATGAATAAAAAGTCAAGAGGTGATTCACAAACCCTAGTGGGCATCTGAATCATTTGGAAAGCTTGTTAAAATTGCTCTTGGGGCCAGCCCAGTGGCACACTGGTTAAGTCTGCATGCTCTGCTTTGGTGGCCTGGAGTTTATGGGTTCAGATCCTGGGTGTGGACCTACACACTGCTCATCAAGCCATGCTGTGGCAGCATCCCACATAGAAAATAGAGGAAGATTGGCTCAGGTGTTAGCTCAGGGACAATCTTCCTCAAGCAAAAAGAGGAAGATTGGCAACAGATGTTAGCTCAGGGCCAATCTTCCTCACCAAAAATAAATAAATTAAAAAAAAAATACTCTTTCATCTACAAATCCCATCCAAAAAAAAAAAAAATGCTCTTTACTAGACACCATTTTCCGAGATTCTGATTTAGAAAGTCTAAGGTAGGGCCCAGGTAGCTGTATTTTAATGAACATCCCAATTGGTTCATCTGTAAGTGGTAAGAAGAATGCTGGTGTAGGGGATTTGAGTGTGTCTGAGCCCAGATCATATTTTGTACCTTAGCTTGTATCTTTACTGTAAGCCTGTGTTGTCCCTAAGATTTGTTTTTTTCTTAAACTGATACAAAAAATAATCTGTTGACTTGAGAATTCTCATTCTTAATAGAATGGAATGTGGGTAACACAGTCAGGCAGCAGCAGAGTCTGGCTTCAACCCAGCCAGAGCCTGACTCTGAGGTTCAAGGGCCTCCAGCTTGCACGAAGTAATTTTATTTTATTTACTTTTTTTTTCTGAGGAAGCTTAGCCCTGAACTAACTGCCAATCTTCCTCTTTTTGCTGAGGAAGACTGGCCCTGAGGCTAACATCTGTGCCTGTCTTCTTTTACTTTATATGTGGGATGCCTACCACAGCATGGTATGCCAAGCGGTGCCATGTCCACACCCAGGATCTGAACCGGCAAACCCGGGCCGCCGAGGATCGGAATGTGTGCACTTAATGCTGCGCCTTGGCGCCAGCCCCACACGAGTAATTTTAACCTGGAGACTTTCTACATATTTACTACAAGCATCAGAGTTCACGGGTGTCACCATAACAACACACATATTAGACGAAGTAGAATGAGGACACATCTTTTCATATAAATCACTAAAGCTTTTAAAAATTATTTTTTCTCTATGTTCCTGCTTCTCAACTCTAAAAGTTGAAACAAATGGCTACTTAGAGGATTTTTTAAAATATATGGTGCAAAATCTATGCACAGATAGTAGAATAGCATGCCAATGATTGATAAATTGCATTGCCCTGGCATGAGAAGGTTATATATCAAAGCGTCCTAACTTTTTTTGATAACATACAATCATTTCCTCTGCCGCTCCTGTGGGTTAAAAGACTCATTCAGACTCATTCAAGGAGAGTTTAGAAATAAAGTTGGAGATTTCTGTTTCCCCATCCATACAACTGTATCTCAACCTTTTATTTGACCAAGGAAATTACGTGGAAACAAAATAGCTTGAACGTGTGAAGATCTTTAAACAACAAGGCCTGATGAAAAGGAGATAGATTTAATATCATGAAGTCAGTCTACCAAAAAGACAGTTGACTCATAGAACACTGAAAAATTGCTACAAAATCATAGCATGAATTATTGTTTGCACCGGAAGATTACAGTGGTTTATATATAAAAACACATAGTTCTTTTGCAGACATGTGGGTTACCAGAATTTGTTACTATCAATGATTAGACACATATTTATTAACTATATCCGTCCAAAGAAAATGCACAGTGTTACGCATTTCGTGTAGCAAGATTCCTCAGTCATGGCCACATACCAACTAAGTATTCTTGAACCAGGTGGGAAATTATATTTTTTAAAGCAGTTAATATGGAGGTTAGGTAATTATACATAAATCAATATGATATAGTAAATTGGAAATCCCTATTTCGTAATGGAAGTTACTGATCATAATCGGTGGCAATAACTTGACAGTCTCTCAGGAAATGTCTGAATATGTGTAAATGCACTCTTTGGAAATACGCAGCAAGGCCTTTATGAAGGATTAAGTTCGGAATTAAGGCTAGTCCTTCCTGTCACAGGACCTTACTCCAAGTCAGAAGAATAAGCCACAAACAGCGCTTTAATTTTTCCCTGATAATGTACAATGAATACTATTAAAAATCATCAAAGATTTTAGGCATTTGTCCTTAAAAGCAAGTACTTATAGATCTGAAAAAATTACCTCATGTCCCTATTAAGCTGTGGGTAGCAGCTATACAACATGAGAAGAAAAATACAGGTTTTGTCAACGAAGTACAAGCCATCAGGAAGACACAGTCCATCAAAGCTGCATTTGGGACCCCTTCCTAGGCCTAATGGTTTAACATTGCTTTAAAAAAGAAAAAAAGGCACACTGTTTCTCCTCCAGTTACTATCTTATTTAAATGGATATTAATTTCACTTTAAACTCTCTTTTATAATGCTAATTAATGCGTACTATCCCGTCAAATCACCTACGTTTCACATGCTTTTTAGGATTTACTGGAATTTTTTTCTTTTTTTTAGGATTTACTGGAATTGTAAAATGCACTCTTGGTTCATTTTATTGTGGACGGGGATAGAATGTTTTCACATTATTAAGGCTGCTGTTTCACAGTCTAACTGCTGCTATCTACTTCTAAATTGGAACCAGTTTCAGAATTTATAAGCCAATGCAATTTTTAATAACCCGTTTTGTATCTACAGCAAACATCTATGTTTACTTATCAGTCAAAAATGAATTTTGATTTCTATGTACTCCACCCCAAGCTATAATAAAGATGTGGGGCCGGGGGAAGATATAAGAGTTCCTGAGTCTGGATTCTTGCCTGTCTCCTGAGGGCCTGCCTCCAATCAGGAAGAGAATCCAAGTACCATGATGGTAAAAGACAAAATCTGGCATAGATATAATGCTATATAGAATATAATATAAAATGAAATATATTATATATATAACAACATAAAGTATTAAGGTGACTACAGGACGGAGTTTTTACTTCTTTTGGGGGTGAACAGTAATTCATGTGTGTACTGTGAAACTGGTTTTTGAATAAGGAGTATATAAGGAGATGCAGAAATTCAGAAAGTATCTGGGGTAGTGAGGAGGGTAAAGCAAAGAGATGGGAGAAAGTCCGATGCGTATTCTAAGTGCACACTAGTATGGCTGTAGAAGATAGTTCCTAAAAAGAAGTCAAGGGATCCCAGGCTAGAAGAATAGATGACAAGAGACTGTGGAAACTTCAATGCCTAGATAAAGAGATGGGTCTTTATAGGGACTGATGACTTTTGAGCAAGGGAATGATAATCATCAGGAGGGGCTGAGAAGGGAGAGGAAAACACTCATTTGGAGTCCATTTCAACGGCCCAGGCCAGAGGTAAGAAGCAGCCAAACGAGAGGGGCAAGGCAGTAGCGGTTCTCACACTTTAGTACATACAGATCCATCTGCGGTGTTTATTTACTAAAACTGCAGGTTCAAAGCCTCCTCCCCATGCCTCCTCCCACGCCGATTCAGTAGCTCTGGATGGGGTTGTCCACTGATTATACGTGAAAAACATTAACATAATGAGAGGAGGACTAAATAAGGCAGACGTGGCTTTGAATTTTAGCTCTGCTATTTACCAGCCCTGATCTTAGGCAAGTGACTTGGCCTTCATCAGATGCTATTTCCTCATTTGTAAAATGGCAATCATATTATTGGGAGGATTTAATAAAAAAGGGTAGATGGAACCTGGCACATTTTACAGTTCAGTCAATGAGGCTGGTCAATGAGAGATAAGTGGTAGAAACATTGGGAGGACAATTTGTTTTTTCTCTTACTCAGTTTCCACGTTCTCTCTTGCACATTTGTGTACCTGAGTTTTCTGCTGTACCTGAGTTTTCTGGAGTTCTTCAAAGGCAGAGACTGTGGCCATCGTTATGTCCTCCAGATATTATAACTGAATGAATAAGCTGTCGCATCTTGTGTCTAGCTGCATTTGTGTTCATCATCGATTTTATCCTACCTTGAGCTCTTTGAGAATAGAGACAGTACATTCGCTTTTTATCCCGCATGCCTGATAAACCCGAGGTGCCCAATGTTATTAAGTGAATGAACACATGAACAAACAGATGGATAAGTGGATGTGTGGAGGATGAAGTGCACTCTAGTAATGGCTGGATGATAAGCCAGGTCTCTTGTCTCTGAAACCCCGTCTCCAGGGGCTCTGCCATATAAAATGCAAGAAGCTCTGCCTGTTGCATTGAGATGTACAGTCCCCCAGAGGCTGTGGGATCCAACTTGCTTGGAACATATTTCTGTGAAATCGTTTGAATAAGTTTAGCATTTAAAGTTCAAATTCGGTACCACTACACATGGATGCTAATAAGATGAGCTACTTCAAGATATCTTTCTTTCCTGTTCATAGAAGAGGGCTTTAAAATTTCATCTCATGTGTTCATTGGCGCTTTCTTTCCAGAATTCACTGTGTTGGGAGGAGAAAGTGACCAAAATAGTCATTCTTGATTCTATTCTTGAGTCATTCTTGATTCAAATCATGAATGTGATCAATCAGAAGAAATTCTGTGATCAATCATTTGATTAATTTTTAGCTCACTCAGACTTTAGGAGCTCTGGTGAAAAAAAAAAGAACATACAGGAATATCTAAATTACAAACCAAATTGCAGGCAAGTTGATACTTTCTTCAAAATAGCTTCTTGACCTAAGTTGGGAAATTCATTCATTCATTCATTCATTCATTCAACTGCTGATTAAGTGTATACCATGTTCCAGGGGTGGTGCTAGATGCTGGGGATACAAAGATGAACAAGATCTCTACCTATTCAGGACAAGGTGCTGTGTCTCATTCTTTGAGAGTTCTTATTATAAAATTTTAACAATTGTGAGTGGCTGTAAGCTCATTGGTATCCTCAGAATATATCCTAAACTGAGGGTGAATTCAGAGACCTATAAGAACCCTAGAGTTTCTTTTGGGCTTGGACAGTTCTTAGAAGTGAAATGAATGGGATGGGCAATTTCAGACTCGCCTGAGGAATTCGCAGGTGTTTCACCTACAACTGAGATACCCTGCCAACTCTGACATAATTCCACAGAAAAGGACCATGTTATACCAGCATAATCTCGCTTTCCCACGTCCACCCAGTTCTAATTCAAACTCCAGTGCTGATATCAAGAAAAACACACCAGGGGGCCGGCCCCGTGGCTGAGTGGTTAAGTTCTCGTGGTCCACTTCGCTGGCCCAGGGTTTCACCGGTTGGATCCTGGGCGCAGACCTAGCACCGCTCGTCAAGCCATGCTGAGGCGGCAGAACCAGAAGGACCTACAGCTAGAGTATACAACTATGTACTGGGGGGCTTTGGGAAGAAGGAAAAAAAAGAAGATTGGCGAGAGATTTTAGCTCAGGTACCAATCTTTAAAAAAAAAAAAAAGAAAAACACATCAGATAGTAGTTTCAAACACTTACGGAGAATGTACTTCTATTTATTGAGCGCCTGCTGCATGATAGGACTGTGATGAACGCTTTTCAGGGGTACAGCTGAGACACTGAATATACAAATGGTGTAACGGCCAGAGCATATAGAAAAATAGCACTTTGACCCACAGCCGGCAGTAGCCTGTCCAGGAACCCAACCCCTTACCTACAATCAACAACCCAGGAAGCCAGCCAGCTATCAATCAGATTTGCAGGCAATCAAATTGCTCTTTCTAGTGGCAATCTGGGAAGCTTAACAATAAATTCTATAACAGCCCAAACAGCCAGGACTTGATTAACAACTGACAGCCTCCCTAATTTTTGTCCCCACTTCCAACCTAGTACCAACCAGAGAAAGCCAAATATGTACCCCTAATCAATCACACAGGAAGCCTCCCTTCTAGTTAGCCCGCCTACAGCTTCCCTCTGCCAACAGCCTCCCGTGAGGGCACACTCGAAAGCTTCACCTTTTCCACGAGAGGACTTTCCCGCTCCTCTGTCTGCTCTGAGTCTCTGCCCGAGCACAAGTGATGGGGCTGACGCCCTTGCTCCAGCGAGCTCAGAATAGTCTTTGCTTGTTCTCATTTGGTTGGCCTTCACTGATTTCCACACACTCCTTTACAAGAAGGGAATTTATAGAGATTAACTTTTAAATGGGGCCACACAAGGAGCAGAGCAAGGTTTTGAAGTCGATCTCACTAATTCCAAAGTTGCTCCATTAATCAACACCCAAACGCAGAAAAGATAAAAGAGGCTTTTCTTCCACTGTGCTTTGCTAAACCTAATTTGTACTTTTGGAGTACTTTTATTTTTCCTTCAAAGGAAGTGACTCCAAGAGTAATGATATTAGTCCACAGGTCTGCTGGGTTAGCAGAAAATTTCAAGTCAGATGCACTATTAAGAGTTTAAGGGGATACCTGGGATATATGGTAACTCTCATTCCATATTTCTTGACCACAAATTGAATATATGAACAGGTCTAGAGCCCAGTAGTTGGCGAGACTTGAGTTTCTCATGGGGGAATAGTTTTCTGATTCATTGTCATAGATCCACGGGACCACGGTGCTGCCCACTTCTGCTGCATCCCAACGACTGAATTAGGGCATGTTACTTACTGAACGTGGGCCTCTCTGTAACTTTAAAAGCATTTAAAAACAACATGCTAGCTCCAGCATGCATAATTTTGGCATGTGTGTACTCACTAGTTTAGAGTACTTGGGTGAACTCAATAGATTAATGGGTTCAGAGGTCAAGAAGGAGCATTGATCAAGAATAATAAAATTTTAAAGAAAAAAAGCTTTTTGTTATAGTTACTACATTTTATTTGTCATCTCAGGTTATCCAGTTCTAAATGGAGTGAAGGGAAAGTCCTCCAACTCACAGAGACTTTCCTCTCCAGTCCACTGAAACCCTGAAGTTTTGTGTCAAAACTTGTGTGAACAGGGGCTGACCCGTGGCTGAGTGGTTAAAGTTCTGTGTGCTCTGCTCTGCTTTGGCAGCCGCAGTTTGCAAGTCTGGGTCTCAGGCATGGGCCTCCTCTACTCAGCCATGCTGTGGAGGCATCTCACATACGAAACAGAGGAAGATTAGCACAGATGTTAGCTCAGGGCAAATCTTCCTCACCAAAAAAAAAAAAAAAAAAAACCCCAAACAATAACAACCTGTGTGAATCCTTTTGTGTACCATGAAATGCTATGCATTGAAAAGGACGTAAAAAATATGCAGAGGCAAGGTCCAGGCTTAGCATTCAGACTGAGCACCCCGAGAACCCATGGTGCCCCCCTATTTGCCATCTTTCACTGTCACTGAGTATATTGACTGAAGTGATTTCCTGTTAAAGATTCTGGAGCAGAAGGGGAGTTTCCTCGGCACTCAGATGCACACTGTGGGGTACTCTGCTACACTCATCAACAACTCTCTCAAGAATCAACCACTCCCTGGATCAGCTGAGGTGTCTCCTCAGGAAGGAAAGGCAGGAGAGACAGGAAGCAACATGAGCCCCATGACTGGAATATGCGACAAGAAACAGGAGACTGTTTGCTTTTTATTTCAAATGTTGACACAGGAAGCAAAGGGTGGATTTTATATTTCATACTTTTTTTTTTTCTGAAAAGTAGCTTGGAATACAACATCAAAGGAAACAGTGGGAACCTTGTGAGGTTGCAGGGAAGTCTGCAAAAAACACCTCAGTAGGCAAAAACAAGAAAGAAATAAAGGGGTTAAGCTGGAAAGATAAGAGGAGGGAGGGAGAGAACAAACTCCTTTTTAAATTTTTTTTGGTGAGGAAGATTGGCTCTGAGCTAACATCTGTTGCCCATTTTCCTCTTTTTGTTTGAGGAAGATTGTCACTGAGCTAACATCTATGCCCATCTTCCTCTATTTTATGTGGGACACCATCGCACTGTGGCTTGACAAGTGGTGCTGAGTCCACACCCAAGATCCGAACCTGTAAACCCCAGGCTGCCAATTCAGAGCATGTAAACCTAACCACTACAAGATTGGGCCAGCCAACCTCTTTTTTTCTGAAGAGAAGGAAACTGAGTAGTATACACACACAAAAATAGGAACCACAATTTGCAGAATATCTAGGTAAAATAAACCTAAAATTTACAGAAATGCCTCCATTTTCTTGAGGAAATTTTGTTAGATTTCTGTCAAATATTAAAGAAAAGTCACAGTGATACTAACGGGGAAAAAAAGATGGAGAAGTGCCTTTTAGCATGTTTGCATACATACATCAATATCCCTACCTTATGTATGTACACACATATGCATATACATTATATGTGTACCATATATGTAGCTTAACCTTTCTTGCGTACAAATTCAGAATATTTTCAAAACTAGCCTTTAAAGATAGAATACAATTTGTAGCACTTTAAAAAAAGTAACGCTTTTCATCTGTGAATAATTACATAGTTCAGTTACTTTTTTCAATTATATCATCTCCTTCCCCCGTCAAAAAATTGTATCCGGAATTGGTGTCAGCCTGGATGTTCTTGGAAGCATTTTTAACAGATATAGTGTCTTCTTGATAAAAGTTCACAAAGAGAAAAAGATAATGCCAATAAAATGTAAAGTGATAATATTGCCCAGAGAAAACTGCAATTCAAAGTTAGGAGAAAGGCAGAAATCTTCCTATGGAGGTTCAGGAAAGTATGGGCATGTTTAGTTATGAGAACCACGCCTTCTCCCCTCCATGACAGGAGAGAGAGAGAGACCGAGAGAGAGAAGGAGAGAAGGGATTCCAGAGGGCAGAGGGCTTTAGGGCAATGGTGGGAGCTTGCTGAGGAAGAAGGAATACAAAGAAAAAAAACCTGTGCTGTGGATGATGAGGCAGCAATGTGAAGTGAAACTGAAAAAAAAAATCCCATTTTATGCTGACATCTCTCTGTTACCCCATGCCCTTAGGAAGGGTCTGCTGCACATTTATGTTAGTGGTCCTCTTGGCAAAGGGAGCAGCGTCTGCCATCAGAGGTGATACGGAAAGATCAGGCAGGACAGGTGGAGATCGAATTAGCAGGGGGGTGAAGAATCCAGCAGAAGCAGGAGTTCAGAATGAGAGGCCATCAGGAGAATACAAGCCCGCCAGGAATCCTTGGAAATTTGGGTGCAAATTGTGATTTCCCAGAATGCACGGAATGAAAGGCTAACCTATGTCATTTACTTATTAAAGGGAAGGTGGGTTCCGGCCTGACACCTGGGACAAGAATACCTGAAATGGTACTTTGCACAAGCAGGGGTACAAGCGAATCTTGTGAGGTGTCCTGTCAGAAGCTGGAGTCAGAGGAATATGAACGTTTGTCTTTTTGATAGAGAAAGGACTATTTTGGGAGTTCTTGGGATGATGGAAGAGATGAAGGCTAGAATATTGGAGTAGAAGACACCATCTCGAATATGGGATAAAAGAAATATTGGAGGGGCTGGCACAGTGGTGCAGTGGTTAAGTTCGCATGCTCTGCTTTGGCAGCCTGGGGTTCACAGATTTGGATCCTGGGAGTAGATGTATACACCGCTCATCAAGCCATGCTGTGGTGGCATCCCACATACAAAATAGAGGAAGATTGGCACAGATTTTAGCCCAGGGCTAATCTTCCTCCGGCAAAAAGAGGAAGATTGGCAGAAGATGTTAGCTCAGGGCCACTCTACCTCACCAAAAAAAAGAAGTAATATTGGAAGAGTAAGGTGATTGGATAGGGGTTGTTTGAGCTAAAAGAGGGAGCAAATAATACCTAAATTATTTTTTTGTTTAAAAACACAAAAAACTGCCTATCTTTCATAGCAATAATAAATGAAATATTAAAAATATAACAGTAAAACTACTTTGTGTCATTAAAAAACAAGTCAGTGGTGATATATAATAATTATCTATTTAGAAGAATTTTCAGAACCTGAGCTCATAAGTATAAAAGATTTACCAAGTTTTAAATTATAAGTATGTATTGTTGAAGGATGATATTTCTCTGTCTTTGCTCTTTGAAAAGTTATGATATCTTTGGTTATGATGGCTTTGGTAGACATTTGTGTTTTGGTCTTCCAGCATCTCTTTCTCCTTCTTCTGGTTAAAACTTCGTTTGGGGGCAGCATCTCTCTCCCCACTGTGAGTAGTTTTTGTGGGGCTGTTGTTCAAGATGCTCTGCCCCACTTAGCCTAGGGGCAGGATTTTTATTTTTATTTATTTTTTATTTTTTAAATTTTATTTATTTATATATTTTTTTGAGGAAGATTAGGCCTGAGCTAACATCTGCTGCCAATCCTCCTCTTTTTGCTGAGGAAGACTCGCCCTGAGCTAACATCCGTGCCCATCTTCCTCTACTTTATACATGGGACGTCTACCACAGCATGGCTTGCCAAGCAGTGCCATGTCTGCACCCGGGATCCAAACCGGCGAACCCTGGGCTGCCAAAACGGAATGTGTGCACTGAACTGCTGTGCCACCGGGCTGGCCCCAGGGGTAGGATTTTTTTTTTTTAAGGTTATAAAAGTTAACATCCTTGTGAAATTACAGTTGTACATCATTATTAGTCATGTTGTAGGTACACCACTTCACCCCTAGTGCCTTCCCCCCCTCCCCCCTTTCCCCTGGCAACCACCAAACCACCGATCAGTTCTCTTTGTCCATATGTTAACTACCACCTATGAGTGGAGTCATACAGAGTTCGTCTTTCTCTGTCTGGCTTATTTCACTCAACATAATACTCTCAAGGTCTATCTATGTTGTTGTGAATGGGATGACTTTGTCCTTTTTTATGGCTGAGTGGTATTCCATTGTATATATATACCACATCTTCTTTATCCAATCATCAGTTGCTGGGCACTTAGGTTGGTTCCATGACTTGGCTATTGTGAATAATGCTGCGATGAACATAGGGGTTCATGGAACTTTTGGAATTGCTGATTTCAGGTTTTTAGGATAGATACCCAGTAGTGGGATGGCTGGGTCATAAGGTATTTCTATTCTTAACTTTTTGAGGAATCTCCATACTGTTTTCCATAGTGGCTGCACCAGTTTGCATTCCCACCAACATCCACAGCCTCTCCAACATTTGTCACTCTTGGTTTTGGATATTTTTGCCATTCTAACAGGTATAAGGTGATATCTTAGTGCAGTTTTGATTTGCATTTCCCTGATGATTAGTGATGAAGAGCATCTTTTCATGTGTCTATTGGCCATCCATATATCTTCTTTGGAGAAATGTCTGTTCAGGTCCCCTGCCCATTTTGTAATTGGGTTATTTGATTTTTTATTGTTGAGTTGTATGAGTTCTTTTTATGTTATGGAGATTAACTCTTTGTCGGATAAATAACTTGTGAATATTTTTTCCCAATTAGTAGGCTGTTTTTTTGTTTCAATCCTGTTTTCCCTTGCCTTGAATAAGCTCTTTAGCCTGATGAAGTCCCATTTGTTTATTCTTTCTATTGTTTCCCTCATGTGAGGAGTTATGGTGTCCGAAAAGATTCTTTTGAAGCTGATGTCAAAGAGTGTGCTGCCGATATTCTCTTCTAGAAGACTTATTGTTTCAGGCCTAATCTTTAGGTCTTTGATCCATTTTGAGTTTATTTTAGTAAATGGTGAAAAACAATGGTTGATTTTCATTCTTTTACATGTGGCTGTCCAGTTTTCCCAGCACCATTTGTTGAAGAGACTTTCTTTCCTCCATTGTAGGCCCTCAGCTCCTTTGTCAAAGATTAGCTGTCCATAGATGTGTGGTTTTATTTCTGGGCTTTCAATTCTGTTCCATTGATCTGTGCATCTGTTTTTGTACCAGTACCATGCTCTTTTGATTACTGTTTTGAAGTCAGGGATTGTGATGCCTCCAGCTTTGTTCTTCTTTCTCAGGATTGCTTTAGCAATTCGGGGTCTTTTGTTGCCCCATATGAATTTTTGGATTCTTTGTTCAATTTCTGTAAAGAATGACATTGGAATTCTGATTGGGATAGCATTGAATCTGTAGATTGATTTAGGTAGTATGGACATTTTAACTATGTTTATTCTTCCAATCCATGCACATGGAATGTCTTTCCCTCTCTTTATGTCGTCATCGATTTCCTTCAAGAAGGTCTTGTAGTTTTCGTTGTATAGATCTTTCACTTCCTTGGTTAAATTTATCCCAAGGTATTTTATTCTTTTTGTTGCAATCATGAATGGGATTGAGTTCTTGAGATCTTTTTCTGTTAGTTCATTATTAGCATATAGAAATGCTACTGATTTATGTATGTTGATTTTATACCCTGCAACTTTGCTGTAGTTGTTGATTGTTTCTAATAGTTTTTCTATGGATTCTTTGGGGTTTTCTATATACAAGATCATGTCGTCTGCAAACAGTGAGAGTTTTACTTCTTCATTGCCTATTTGGATTCCTTTTATTTCTTTTTCCTGCCGAATAGCTCTGGCCAAAACCTCCAGTATTATGTTGAATAAGAGTGGTGAAAGTGGGCACCCTTGTCTTGTTCCTGTTCCGAGAGGGATGGGTTTCAGTTTTTGTCCGTTGAGTATGATGTTGGCTGTGGGTTTGTCATATATGGCCTTTATTATGTTGAGGTACTTTCCTTCTATACCTATTTTATTGAGGGTTTTTATCATAAATGGATGCTGGATCTTGTCGAATGCTTTCTCTGCATCTATTGAGATGATCATGTGGTTTTTGTTTTTCATTTTGTTAATGTAGTGAATCACGTTGATTGACTTGTGGATGTTGAACCACCCCTGTGTCCCTGGTATAAATCCCACTTGATCATGGTGTATAATCTTTTTGATATATTGCTGTATTTGGTTTGCCAAAATTTTGTTGAGGATTTTTGCATCTATGTTCATCAGTGATATTGGCCTGTAGTTTTCCTTCTTTGTGTTGTCCTTGTCAGGTTTGGGGATCAGGGTGATGTTGGCTTCATAGAATGTATTAGAGAGTGCTTCATCTTCTATTTTCTGGAACAGTTTGAGAAGGATAGGTATTAAATCTTCTTTGAATGTTTGGTAGAATTCTCCAGAGAAGCCGTCTGGTCCTGGACTCTTATTTTTGAGGAGGTTTTTGATTACTGTTTCTATTTCTTTACTTGTGCTTGGTCTATTCAGATTCCCTATTTCTTCCTGATTCAATTTGGGTAGGTTGTATGAGTCTAGGAATTTATCCATTTCTTCTAGGTTGTTCAATTTGTTGGCATATAGTTTTTCATAGTATTCTCTTATGATCCTTTGTATTTCTTCAGTACCTTTTGTGATTTCTCCTCTCTCATTTCTAATTTTATTTATTTGAGACTTCTCTCTTTTTTTTTAGTGAGTCTGGCTAACGGTTTGTCAATTTTGTTAATTTTTTCCAAGAACCAACTCTTTGTTTCATTGATCCTTTCTACTGTCTTTTTTGTTTCAATATCATTTATTTCTGCTCTAATTTTTATTATTTCCCTCCTTCTACTGACTTTGGGCTTCGTTTGTTCTTCTTTTTCTAATTCCGTTAGGTGTCGTTTGAGGTTGTTTATGTAAGATTTTTCTTGCTTATTGAGGTGAGCTTGTATTGCAATGAATTTCCCTCTTAAGACTGTCTTTGCTGCATCCCAAATAAATTGGTATAGTGTGTTTTCATTTTCATTTGTCTCCATATAATATTTGATTTCTTCTTTAATTTCTTCAATAATCCATTATTTGTTCAGTAGCATGTTGTTTAGTCTCCACATTTTTGGCCCTTTCCCAGCTTTATTCTTGTAGTTGATTTCTAGTTTCATAGCATTGTGATCAGAAAAGATGCTTGATATTATTTCAGTCCTCTTGAACTTATTGATGCTTGCTTTATTTCCCAAGACATGGTCTATCCTTGAGAATGTTCCATGCACGCTTGAGAAGAATGTGTAACCTGCTGTTTTTGGATGAAGTGTCCTATATATATCTATTAGGTCCATCTGATCTAATTTTTCATTTAATTCTATAATTTCCTTGTTGATTTTCTGTCTGGATGATCTGTCCATTGGTGTTAATGGGGTGTGGAGGTCCCCTACTATTATTGTATTGCTGTTGATGTCTCCTTTTAGTTTTGTTAATAGTTTCTTTACGAATTTTGGTGCTCCTGTGTTAGGTGCGTATATATTTATAAGTGTTATGTCATCTTGGTGGAGCGTCCCTTTTATCATTATATACTGCCCCTCCTTATCTGTTTTGCTTTGAAGTCTACTTTGCCTGATATAAGTATGGCAACACCTGCTTTCTTTTGTTCATTATTAGCTTGTAGTATTGTCTTCCATCCCTTCACTTTGAATCTGTGTTTGTCTTTGGGGCTGAGATGTGTTTCCTGGAGGCAGCATATTGTTGGATCTTGTTCTTTGATCCACCCTGCCACTCTGTGCCTTTTGATTGGAGAGTTCGATCCATTCACGTTTAGTGTGATTATTGAAACATGGGGGCCTACTGTTGCCATTTTATCACTTGTTTTCTGGTTCTTTTGCATTTCGTCCTGATGGAGAGCTGTTACTTTGTGTTATTGTCCTTCTGCTTATCTCCTTTGTTCTGGATTTTGTAACCCCTTTCCTTTTTTTGATTTTTCAGAAATGAGTTTCTTCATGAGCAATTCTTGAAGAGGTGGTTTTGTGGTGATGAACTCCCTTAACTTTGTTTATCTGGGAAAGTTTTTATTTCTCCATCATATTTGAAGGATATTTTCACTGGATAGAGTATTCTTAGCTGCAGGTTTTTGTCCTTCAGAGTTTTGAATATTTCATTCCAATCTCTTCTAGTCTGTAAGGTCTCTCCTGAGAAATCTGCTGATAGCCTTATGGGGTTTCCTTTGTAAGTTATTTTCTTCTGCCTGGCTGCCCTTAGTATTTTCTCTTTGTTGTTGACTTTTGCTAGTTTCACTACTATATGCCTTGGGGTTGGTCTTCTTGCGTTAATAAAGTTTGGAGATCTATTGCCTTCTGTCACATGAAGTTCCATCTCTCTTCCCAAGTTTGGAAAGTTCTCAGCTATTATTTCTTTGAACAGACCTTCTGCCCCCTTCTCCTTCTCTTCTCCCTCTGGTATACCTATAATCCTTATGTTGCATCTCCTAATTGAGTCGGATAATTCTCAGAGAGTTTCTTCATTTCTTTTTAGTCTTAGTTCTCTCTCCTCCTCTGCCTGCAGCATTTCTATATTCCTATCCTCAAATTGCTAATTCTGTCCTCCATATTATCGACCCTACTGTTCAGAGAGTCCAGATTTTTCTTAATCTCCTCCATTGTGTTCTTCATCTCCAGTATTTCTAATTGGTTCTTCTTTATAGTGTCAAGCTCTTTTGTGACATAGCTCCTGAACTCATTGAGTTGTCTATCTGAATTCTCTTTTAACTCGTTGAGTTTTTTCATGATGGCAGTTTTGAAATCATCATCATTTAGGTTATAGATTTCATTGTCTTTGGGATTGTTTTCTGGGTGCTTATCATTTTCCTTCTGTTCTGGAGATTTAATATATTTTTTCATACTGCTTGATGGCATGGATTTGTGCCTCCGCATAGAGATAGAGTTTAGTTGCTGCTTCCATTTGTTGCAGCTGGCGTGGGGGGAGAGGCAGCTGTTTAGACTGCACCAACCAGGAACCCTGTCAGCTGTTACTGACTGGGCCTGGACCCCTCCTCATAGTCACAGTGGTCCTGTGGGGTCCCTCATTGGTTGCGGGGGCAATCGCAAGGGGGCCTCAGGCTGTTGGTGCCTACTGTTGCAGCCCACTTAGACACGCTCCCTCCTTGTGGTCTGCAGCGGTATTGTGGGCTTTCCCATCAGCCAGGAGCAGGATCACCTATAATCGCCGATTTGTCCCTAACAGAGCCCACCAGATCACACTTGTCTACTATAGGTCCCAGCAGAGCTATGGGTATCTTCTGCAGTCTGTCGTTAGCTCACCTAGCTGTGCTGCTTTTGCCCCAGGGCCTTCCCGCCTTGCAATTCCCAGTCGGGACCTCTCCACTAGTGCTATGCAGAGGCTTTCGCTGAGGTTGCTGTAGGAATCTGGAGTTCCCCCCGGGCTACGTAGCTGTTTCACCGGAGCTCTACTCTGCCCCACTCCACTCTCAAGGGGTCTCTGGGAGCCCCTTGCCTCGTCTGGGACACTGTCAGAGTCTGTGGGCCTGGCGGTGGCTTGTAAGCTGCTGCCTTGTGGGGAATTCTGCTCTAGGGAGCTTCCTGGTGTTCCGAATGCTGGGCGGAGCCTCCCTGCCAATGGCGAGCAGAGGCCCTCCCCAGGGATAGGATTTTTAACTTTGAGTAGAGAGACACAAAGTTTAAAAAAATATATGGAGTTGATTCATCTGGTGGTGGCATGTTTATTAGATAATTTAGTCAATTAATACTTATCTTCTTGATACAAAAAGCAAGTCCTTCATACCTCTTAGGAGCTGGAAAGGGCTTTTTGCTCTTTCCAAGGCTGGTTTTTCAGTCATTCCTTTGTGTGGTCAACTCACTGAATTCCAATAAATCCTCTATTAGTTTATGTTGCTAAGCTAGGCAGAATTCTAAGATGACTCCCAATGACCCCTGCCCTGTAGAATGCCCTCTTGAGAATGGGAAGGACATGTAATTTGATTCTAACTAATAGAAAACAGCTAAGGTGATGGCTTTCACTCTCAGGATTGTGTTACCTCATATGGCAAAAGTGAAGGGATTTTACAGACGTAAGTAAGGCCCTTAATCAATTGAAAAGGGAGATTATCCCTGGCTGACCTGATCGAATTGGTGATCCCTTTAAGAGAGGGACTATCTTCCTGAAGAGAGAGATTCTTCTATACTGACTTTGAAGAAGTAATATTCTAGGAGTCCTAAAACTGCGTGGAAACTGTGAGATAGTAATTACATGTTTTTTAAAGCTGCTAAATTGTGGGTAATTTGTTACACAACAGTAGAAAACTAATACTGTTGCCTTAGTTGGTTTCTGTTACTTTTAACCAAAGAACTCTGATAAAATGCTGGATCTCCTTCAAAACTCCTTGGCTGAAATCTGTGAAGTGTATTTTAATCAGTAAAGAGCAAAAATGGTTGTATTTCTCCAGGGGTTAAATGTCACAAAACATTTTGGTTTCTACATACCTGCAGTTTAGCATGAGTAAAACAGTCTTCTCCCTTTGACCAGCTAAACCAGCTGCTCTCAAACTTTTTTTTGTCTCAAAATCTCTATACTCTTAAACATTATTGAGTATCTGAAAGAACTTTTGTGTGGTTATGTCCTCCAATATTTAGCATGTTGGAAAATAAAACTGAGACACTTTAAAATATTTATCACTAAAAAATAAACCCCCTATTAAATGTTAACAGAAATAGCGTTTTTTGAACAGTGACTATATTTTTCAAAATAAACAAAAGTATATTGAAAAGATCGGCGCTGTTCTACATTTTTGCAAACCTCTTTAATATCTGCCTTATTTGAAGCAAGTAGATTTTCATAGCTGTTCTGTATTTAGTATCTTGCTATTGTTTTTGGTTGAACGTATGAAGACAATCTGGCTTCACACAGATATGTGGCTGGAAAAGAGAGGAGCACATACTTTACAAGCTTTTCCAGATCATTGCGGATATTCTTTGATATTCTACCAAAAACTTGGCAAATTGTAGTTTCTTAAAGTTTATTACCATGTGGAATCTAAATCACATCAATGAACTTTTCACATTCTTTTACATCAAGATCCATTGGTCTATTTCACTATTTAAATGGATCTTTCACTCATGCATAATTTTACAACATCATGCATTGGTCATTTGGAAAATAATGATTCACGAGTTATGCAGATCTTCCAAATGGTGACACATTTCATTGTATAATATCAAAAAATCATAATTGTTAATATCATCACCAATCTCATCAGAAAAAAACTTTAAGTATTGGGAAGCTGTCAAGCTTATTATAGTGACTGGTACAAATTTTCCAAAACTCTAATTTTCATTTGAAAGCTCCAAGTTTGTCACTGGCAAAATACTGCCAGCTGTCTTCCTAAGCGACAGGTTCACTTCGTTTCTTTTGAGGAAATATCTGCCAAATACCCAAATCTGAAGAACCATAGTTTGTCTATCTGTCGTTCTTTCCAATAAAAATGATATTCCATGAAAAAATCAGTTAGTTCAACTCACAAGTCAAGCGCACAAGTACTTTTCTTTGAGACAACCATCCTACTTTGGTATGCAGAAGAAGTTCTTAATATGTACGTTTCAGTACACCACACAAAACATTAAAGACATGTAAACAAAGACTGAAATAGAATTATTTTTACTTACTTCTTCAAGGACAATTTTAAATGCAACTGGCAATTTTGTTTTAAGCTTTGAGGGCTTGATGATCAAGAATAACATGACTCCCAGTACAGTTTGGGGTCCCTTCCTTGTTTTGTGCTAAGTTTCATCCACCAACATTTTTGTACCATTAGTGAAAATGTCAACATGGTAAAAAAAGTCAAATAACATCTTAACATTTTTATGGAAATAGTTTGGTCCTGTGGATCCCTGAAAGAGTCTTGGAGACCCCAGGCCACACTTTGAGAGTTGCTGATGTAAATTATTATTTGAAAGCACTATTACAACCATTTTTGCACTTAGTTCAAGGAGGGTTTAATAATACTTTCAGTTTGGGTTTAGAACTCTTTTCAAGCTGAAAGGAATTGCTGGTACTGTGCATGAGCACAGAAGTCCTTATCTTCAACTTATTTACAAATACACTAAAACAAGGCAAGGAAAAGAGTTTCTTCATATTTATTTTGGGCTGGTAGTTAGCAAGGCTTAGAAGTATATTCTATCATGACAAATCTAACTAGCTTTAACTTAGTTAAAGCTAAAGATGACAACATATCTGCAGTTTAATGTGGTCAATGTTCTGTTGCTCTGGTTTTCCTGTCTCAAAAATTTGGACATTTTTGACTTGTTGTTGCCCAAAGTTGCTAAAGGAACCAACATCCTTCCTTTTCTTAGCTATGTCCTGGTTCCCTTTCTTTGGTTCAGGGTGTAATTTGGTACTTTGGGAGGTTAAGGATATTTCTTTCTGAACATTAAAGCTTTAGTAACGAAAGTTCATCTGTTCTACTAGCCATGTCTCTCAGCCAGCTGATTGACTGAACAAAAGACAATTTCCTATTTTTTAACTCAACCTAGAATTCACTGAAATTGCTAGAAAAGCAACATGGTATTGACTAGCAGTACTTTCTTTCCTGACAAAATTATAACTCTCCTCTCATTTGCTTCCATCACCCAGATTTTTTTCCGGAGCTGATCTCACGATGCTACACACAGTTGAAGCTGAGTAATGTTGGTGGAACTGACTGACACGTGGGCCAGGGCACACTCTGAAAAGGTAATGCGTGGTGAAAGGTTCTGGCATGGCTTCCAGGTTTATTCTAAGAGGAAAAAAGCCCAGCCATTAGTAGATGCATATTTGCTATGGATTTATTTTCTTACCATAGCTGGACTCCTCAGTGGACCTCCTGTTTGACCACACACTTCAGGACTTATTACAGGAAGTGGCTCAGTAATAGCCAATTTTCAAGTGAATGAATTGTGGAAAAATACTGAGAGATGTATAAAGGTACATTTCCACAACAGACAAGGCTGCTAAAATTGCATTCCCAGCATGTACTACAGTGAAAATATGACGAGATTTTCTCATTTGCACTTGAAAAATTCTAACCACTGCTTATTCTATCTTCCTGACTCAGAATCTTTATCTTCACTTGAGTCTATTCATCCTACTCAGCTTCCCTATGAATGTCTTTCCTACTGCCTAAATCATTGATAGAGAGAAGTCCCCAAAAGAGAAGAGAGAAATGCAAATGCGGTCCAGAGCCAAGTTCATCAATTAATCTTTGACAGGAGAGATGTAGACTAATTTGGTGTAAATACAGAAAATGCATGCAGGTGTCTTCCCTATGGGGATAGATGGACAGAGTTCCTATCTCAAGGTTTCAATTTTCTTTTTTTTCCTAAAGATTGGCACCTGAGCTAACTGTTACCCATCGTTTTATTTTCCTTCTACTTCTCCCCAAAGGTCCCCAGTACATAGTTGTATATTCTAGTTGTGAGTGCCTCTGGCTGTGCTATGTGGGATGCCACTGCAGCATGGCTTGATGGGCAGTGCCATGTCTGCACCCAGGATCCAAACCTGGTGAAACCCTGGGCTGCCGAAGTGGAGTGCACGAACTTAACTACTTGGCCATGGGGCCGGCCCCATTTTCTTTTGAAACAAGAATGAAAGTCACATACTGAAAATGACACTGGAAATTGTGAGTTAGAGGACTTGAGGAAGATGGTGAACGAGGGAAGGAGCTGTTGTGAGAATTTCAAGAAGGAGATGACCAGGCAGGCAGAAGCATTGCTGAGCAAGATTGAAGGTCTAGCCAAAATTGGAGACAATTAGTGGCAGCAATCTGCACATGCATGCAATTTTCCACAACTATGCTTGGTGATGCACGAATAGATGCAGAGATGCTAGACATTAGAATTTTTCCAGGATTTGGATTCTGGAGGTAAAATATGGAAGACAGCAAGAGACTCGAGTGTATGGTTTAAGAAAATGGTTTAGGAGAATGATTAAAAATTATGTCGTGTAGGCCAATTAGGGATAGAAAGGAAATCTGGGGGAGAGGCACTGATAGATTGGGAGGAAATGGAAGTGGGTCAAGGGACTGAAACACTCTATGACGTCAAAGAATTAGTGATGATAACACTGAAGGCTCAAACTTTTCAATAACATATTCTTTCAGAGAGTGAGATATTGGAATCTAGGATTCCAGAGTTGAAGCAGTTCTGAGTGACAAGGTCCATGACGTGGTCATAGGAACAGTTGTCAATGAGGAGTTGATCTGAAGACCATTGGAAGTGAACAGGCTAAGGAAAATCAGTGGGGATGGGTGTATTTGTTAGGTCATTGACATTGATGTAGCAGAATTTGGAATGAAGAGGAAGATGGTGACTCAGATGCCAAAACTGTGAAAGAGCAAGGAGGAATAACCAAGATGCTGATGGATGGCAGTGATACTGGGTAGAAGAATCATCAGATGGCATGGCCTACAAAAAAGATGGCTGGAGGTATAATGTGTAGGTCATAAGAGAATGCTAAACACTCTCCTGACCATGGGAAAGAAACAACAAACTATTTGAGATAACTCCGAATGGGATACTCAAATTTCAGTTAAAGTAAGAAGGTAAAAGATGTAGAGGGCTTCCACAAACATGCTGGAAAGATTAGGAGGGAGGGGGGCAGTAGGAAGGAAAAACCACGAGAAGGGAAGAAGGCACAAAGGAATGTGGAGATGAGAGTGTGTGGGAGAACAGATGACTGGAGAGGCTTGCAATTTGGATATTAACCAAGGGTGGAAAGGAAGAGAGCAGCTTGAAGCTGGTTTAGGGTCAGTGCAGATCCCTGGAGTGCTGGAAACTGGATCACATGCGCAGGCTGAGACCCTTGCTCGAGTTTTCAAGGAGAAAGTTGGTGAGACAATGTCTTTGAAGAAATCTTAGCCTAGACTTGCAAACAATTAGTTCAATTCTGGAACCTTCGCTTTGTACTGAAAACAGTGTTTGTCTCTTCCCAGGGATAAATGGCAAAATCGGAATTCTTGGATTCAGATTCCCAACCTTCTTGAGATATGCTCTTCTTCAGTATCAAGGCTGGAAATCATGTATTGTACCCATCTCTTCTCTGAACTTTAAAAATCGATGTTCCCATAGTTTCGTTTTGTGCATCCAGTGTCCCCGTGGCTCTCATGAACTGTGTCCTGTTGCTACACGTGTACAATCTCTATTTGAGTGAGAGATGCTTGATGGGGATGGTGGTTTCTTTTTTGTCTCTGTATCCCCAGTAATTTGATCTGTGCAGGGCACATGATAGGCACACAATGTGTATTTGTTGGTGAATGAAGCATACAAATAAATCTCCTTGTACCTGCACCCATCCTTTTCAATAGAGGGAAACGCTGCCTCTCTGTATCTAGGGCTCATCCCTCTACTTGCGTTTGGATTCCATCTCCTCCAATCTTCTTTAAGAGCTATGAGATAATGATCACTTCCTTCTCTTGCATATTAATCTGCTCCACCCAAAACTATCCTTCCTTTCAGATTTAGAATATCTCATAAGTTACTCTTTCCTGCTTAGACTTCACCCGCAAGCTTGAGACCATGGTGCACAATTGCCTACTTGACATTTCCACTTGGATATCACAAGGGCACCTTCATCTTAGGATCTTTCCTCTAATGACTGGTTCTTATTCCAGTTTTTCCTGTATTCTTGGACAAAATTCCTGTCCATCCTGTTGTACAAGCCTGAAAGCCAAGAGTCACCTTTGACCCCTCCTTCTCTCTCACCTCTGTATCTACCCAATATGGAGTCTTGATAGCTGTCCCCTGAATTTGCCTAATTGCCTGCCTTTCCACATCTACCACCACCACATGACACAAGCCACCACAACATCTTGCCTGGGCTGTTGTGTTTACTAACAAGTTTTCCTGCATCCACTTTTGCCCACACCAATTCCCAGTTCCAATCTCTTTGCCACATTGCAGCCAGTTCCAGTTTGGAAATAAAAATCTCATACCCTTAGATATCCCTAAACACCTCATGCCTTCCCATTGCTTTTAGGGTAAAGGCTGAAATCTCCAAGGTGACCTTCAAGGCCTGACATGGTTTGGCCTCAGGCTGCCTCTCCAGCCATTGGACGACATGGTCTCCTGTTCTCACTTTGCTCAGACACATTGCCTTCTTTCAGTTAATCAAACATTTCAAGCTCCACCCACCACAGGACTTGGCACATGCCTAAGAGGCATCCCTAATTTAACATGCCTCAAAACAAGCTCCTGAACCAGCTCTCCCAACCTGCTCCTCTCATACTCTTCCCCATCTCAGTCAATAAAAACTTTATTCTTTGTGTTGCTCCCTGCAAAAATGTTGAGGCTGACTTTGAGACTCTTTTTCTCACACTCTATATCCAATCCTCAGCAAATCCCATCAGCTACATGCAATGTATATTCAGGATCTGACCATTTCTCACCGCCTTTGCTTGTGCCAAACTGGTCCAAATCATTATCATAATGGCCTCCTTGCTGCCCTCACCCTTGCTCCACTAAGTCTATCAAGGGATCCTTCTCAAAGGCTGTCAGGTCTGTCATTTCGAGGCTTAAACTCTCCAATGGCTGTCTTTCTCACTCACATAAAAGGAGCTGAATGATTTGGCCACATTACCTCTCTGCTGGCATCTACTCCAATGTCCCCTGCCATCCCCACACAGAGTCCCCTCTGTTCTAGAACATGCCCAGCGATGTTCTACTCCAGGCCTCAGCTCTCACCCTTCTGCCTTCCCAGAGAGGTCTCCCCTACCCATAGCTGAGTGACTTCCTGCCTCCCCTTCAGGTCTCAGCTCAAAGGTAGCTTCTTAGGGAGACCTTCCCCAGCTGTCCCCTATAAAACATCCACCTCACCTCCACACCCTGGATTCACTATTCAGCTTACCCTTTATTTTTCATCACAGCACTTATAACCACCTGACATCATGTATATTTATTTTGTCATTTGTTTATGGGCTATTTCCTTCCCCTACTAAAATGTAAGCCCCACGCGGGCAGGGAATTTGCGCTGTTCACTGCCCTATCGTCAGCACCAAGAACAGTACCTGAAACGTAGAATGACTGCATGATGAATGTTATTCCCTTTACTGGAATGTTCTCCAGCCCAGCTTTGCCTTATCAACTCCCAGTCATCCTTCAGATGTCAATTTAACTGTCACTTCTACTGGGAAGGCTTCCCTGACCTTCCATATTTGGTCTAATCTGTAATGTAAGCTCTTTCCATGTATCTTTCTCTGCTGGCATTTATCATGGTTGTAATTTTACACTTGTCTGCAGGATGTATTGATTCAAACTGCACGAGAGCAGGAACACTATCTGCTTTTGCTCGACACTGTATCCTCAGGATTTAGGGCAGAGTCCAGCACTTGGTAGGCACTAAATAAAGACTTCTTGTGTCAAAATTGACTTTAGTGGAGCCATTTTAAAATGGAGTTGGAGCTGCCTTTCCAGAGAAACTGCTTTGCTGTCTTGAACCTTTGAACTGGGCCAAAATGGCGATTATTTTGCAAGCAATTGTTTGAGAAGTCAGCTGGAGAATGGACATTCTGATCACGAAGATGGAGGATTACGGACTTTCTGAAGATAGAATCAATGGTCAATCAATGTTTAGCCAAGACTAACTCTTTGCCTCCAACTCCAACTAAAATGCTTTGTAATATGACCTCCCTTCTTTGCTTTAAAAGCCCCTACTTTTACTCCTTAGTGGGACCCTATTTGGGTTTCTACCTGAATCTGCGCTCCCTGAATTGCCATTCTTTGATCCCAAACACTTTGCCTCTTAAACTGGGTTCTGTTTTTGCAGGTTGACACTTGAATGAATCAAGGAACAAATGGATATGGTCTTTTTATTTTTTATTTATTTATTTATTTATTTTTTATTAATGTTATGATAGATTACAACCTTGTGAGATTTCAGTTGTACATTTTTGTTAGTCATGTTGTGGGTACACCACTTCCCCCTCCGTACCCTCCCCCCACCCCCCCTTTTCCCTGGTAACCACCGATCAGATCTCCTTCTCAATATACTAATTTCCACCTATGAGTGGAGTCATATAGAGTTCGTCTTTCTCTGACTGACTTATTTCGCTTAACATAATGCCCTCGAGGTCCATCCACGTTGTTGTGAATGGGCCAATTTCGTCTTTTTTTTTTGGCTGAGTAGTATTCCATTGTGTATATATACCACATCTTCTTTATCCAATCATCAGTTTCTGGGCATGTAGGCTGGTTCCACGTCTTGGCTATTGTAAATAATGCTGCGATGAACATAGGGGTGCAACGGACTCTTGAGATATCTGATATCAGGTTCTTAGGATAGATACCCAGTAATGGGATGGCTGGGTCATAGGGTATTTCTATTTTTAACTTTTTGAGAAATCTCCATACTGTTTTCCATAGTGGCTGTACCAGTTTGCATTCCCACCAACAGTGTATGAGGGTTCCTCTTTCTCCACAACCTCTCCAACATTTGTCGTTCTTGGTTTTGGATGTTTTTGCCAATCTAACGGGGGTAAGGTGATATCTTAGTGTAGTTTTGATTTGCATTTCCCTGATGATTAGCGATGATAAACATCTTTTCATGTGTCTATTGGCCATATTCATATCTTCTTTTGAGAAATGTCTGTTCATGTCCTCTGCCCATTTTTTGATCGGGTTGTTTGTTTTTTTGTTGTTAAGCAGTGTGAGTTCTTTGTATATTATGGAGATTAACCCTTTGTCGGATAAGTGGCTTGTAAATATTTTTTCCCAATTAGTGAGCTGTTTTTTTGTTTCAATTCTGTTTTCCCTTGCCTTGAAGAAGCTCTTTAGTCTGATGAAGTCCCATTTGTTTATTCTTTCTATTGTTTCCCTCAACTGAGGAGTTACAGTGTCCGAAAAGATTCTTTTGAAACTGATGTCAAAGAGTGTACTGCCTATATTCTCTTCCAAAAGACTTATTGTCTCAGGCCTAATCTTTAGGTCTTTGATCCATTTTGAGTTTATTTTGGTGTGTGGTGAAAAAGAATGGTCAATTTTCAATCTTTTGCATGTGGCTGTCCAGTTTTCCCAGCACCATTTGTTGAAGAGACTTTCTTTTCTCCATTGTAGGCCCTCTGCTCCTTTGTCGAAGATTAGCTGTCCATAGATGTGTGGTTTTATCTCTGGGCTTTCAATTCTGTTCCATTGATCTGTGGACCTGTTTTTGTACCAGTACCATGCTGTTTTGATCACTGTAGTTTTGTAGTATGTTTTGAAATCGGGAATTGTGATTCTGCTGGCTTTGTTTTTCTTGCTCAGGATTGCTTTAGCAATTCGCGGTCTTTTGTTCCCCCATATGAATTTTAGGATTGTTTGTTCAATTTCTGTGAAGAATGTTCTTGGGATTCTGATTGGGATAGCATTGAATCTGTATATTGCTTTAGGTAGTATGGACATTTTAACTATGTTTATTCTTCCAATCCATGTGCAAGGAATGTTTTTCCATCTCTTTATGTCATCGCCTATTTCTTTCAAGAAAGTCTTGTAGTTTTCATTGTATAGATCCTTCACTTCCTTGGTTAAGTTTATCCCAGGATATGGTCTTTTTAAAAAGTTGCTGACACCTTTTCTTCACCAACCAATTTCAAATTGCTTTATTTTTCATTGATTTTCTTTAAACTGAGAGATGGAACAGTCAGCAGATACATCATGAATTTAAGGTGGGATTGCTACAATCTGACACCCACCTGGACCCCTCGTGGAGCCTGTTTAAAAATCAGATTCCCAAGCCTCACTCCTGAGTTTTTCTTACAGATCTATTAAAATATTGAAGACACCTTTCAGGAACCTCACACCTTATTTTATTTTGTTTCTCCATCAGAAGAATTAAAAACAGACTACAGCTCCAAAATACATCAATTTCATGCAACAGTAAACCACAAACAGAAGCTCAGCCTGTCTTACTCAGTGGGGAAGACAGGCTTTAAGGATATATTCTATCATGGGTGGCAAGGCTTGAAAAACAACCATTGTTGACCCAACTGAAAAGAATGTCAAAACTGAGTAGCTACAGAAAGAACATTGCTGAGTTTCTGCAAATGACGAAGAAAAAAAAAAACCTTAATAGTCTCTGTGTTTTTCTTCTGCCCAAGATAAAGCCATCCTTTTATGAATTTCACCCTAAAATGCTGCAGATGCCAGTCAGGGGTATCCACACTTCGGGGAAGGTTATGATTTTCTGCCAGAATATGATAGGAAAAAAACTGGAATGAATCACTACAAAATAAAAAATCAATTTTATAGCATGTTTCTCAAATGAAGTTTTTGATAGTGCAATACTTAAAAATAGTAATTTATTTAAAATTTAAACCTTTAAAGTAAGTATACTCCTACGGGAGGGGGTGCTATTTTTGAGAAGAAAAAAACACAGACATCACTCCAACATTTTAAAATTAAACATCCTGACTATTTTTTGTTTCATTTGGAAACAAAACCTCCAATATCAAACATAGGACTATTAGATTATTTTGCTGGGGAGAAGGTAAATTGTTAGCAAAGGTAAGAAGGTTTGAAAAAACTCACTCTTTAAAAGAAAATAAAATGGAAACCAATTTTATTGACCTTAGCAAAGTATAGCAGTGCCATATACACAGTTTGTGGCTGTTATTCCGTCCTAGTTAAGTCTAGAACAAGGCAGATGTTAGTTGCTCTGAGAAACTAAACGCAACATAAAAATTCTTAGGAAAAAGAAATTTTTCCTGCAGTCAAGAGAATGCTGCCTTTTCAGATGTTTCCTTGGTTGACACTAAAATTTCTTATTTCATACTGTTCTTGAAAAATTGATTGCTTAATAAAGCAATCTGCCTGGATGAAACTGCCTGGAGACAATCAGTTGTAATATTAGTGTGAAAAGGCAAAATGGCAAAAAAGGACGACTTGCAGAAAGTCTTGAGGCAAATGCTATGAATGCAGAGTATCTGTTCAATAGAGAAGCAAAGTATGAAAGAAAGAGGACCTACTTCTTAGCCATAATTTAAAATTGCCCATTCATTGTTCATTAACTCTGAGAAAGATGAAAGGGAGAATTTTAATTGTCAGAAGCTAAATAGATAATAAGAAACCACCATAGTAGGGATAATGGGTAAACCATTATCCATTTATATTGACAATGCTTTGTTTCAGAGACCTTCATTATAACATTTCTATTTTCCTTTTTTTTTTGAGGAAGATTAGCCCAGAGCTAACTGCTGCCAATCCTCCTCTTTTTGTGCTGAGGAAGACTGGCCCTGAGCTAACATCCGTGCCCATCTTCCTCTACTTTATATGTGGGTCACCTGTCACAGCATGGCTCACCAAGCAGTGCCATGTCCGCAACCGGGATCCAAACCGGCAACCCTGGGCCAACAAAATGGAACATGCGAACTTAACCGCTGTGCCACCAGGCCAGCCCCTCTCTTTTTTTTAGTATAAACTTTTTCCTCAAATTTTTCTAGTAATTTCTTTTTAATATTGTCAATCAAAATGCCTTGCGCAAAATATTTTCCTAGCTCTTAGCAACCAAGGAGCCAAATCTGTTGACAAATCCAGAAATCAGCAATATAACAATCACAGCACGTAGGCTGCCCTGAAGAAATGGAGGCACTCCACACTCTAAGAGACCCCTCATTCTTCACCAAGATAGAAAAAATAATCTCCTTATAAAGGGAGAAAGTGAAATTTACTTTGAGTTATTTTCTAATTTGTTTACGTATTTATTTTTATTATGAGATTTTTTCAGGAAGATTGGCCCTGAGCTAACATCTGTGCCCATCTTCCTCTATTCTATATGTGGGACACCTGCCAAAGCAGGGCTTGATAAGCCGTGTGTAGGTCCACGCCTGGGATCTGAACCAATGAACCTGGGGCTGCCGAAGCGGAGTGCACGAAACTAACCGCTATGCCACCAGGCCGGCCCCTCTAATTTATTTTTAAAAGAGCTAAGTAAAATAAATTTTCAAAAAATATTAATTATGTTTTATGTTCTTTTAAGTATACCACCTCATCATGCTTTTGTATGGTGCTCCGTCAGGGTACCTCTACTATCTTCTCAAATGGCACCATTTTGCTCCTAAAGAATTTAGTAGTGTTCTACATCATTATTCAAAATATCTGTTTAGAGGAATTTAGAGGCTCCACACACTGGTTCCAACTCAGGATGCGACTAGGACTAAAATGATTTTAAGGTGGAACGAAAAAAGTGTGAAAATTAGATATATCTCCAGAATCCCTGATAAGATGGGCAGAAACTATATGCCTCTTCGACAATACTAAATCAAAATGGGTTTGGATGGACTCAAATTTCATTTTGGAAGAAACTCACCATCGTATGAATAGGTTTGTGTTTCCAAAATAATCTGGAAAAGAGACTTACAGTTCAAACCTTTTTTCCAGAGCAAAATTTGCATACGAACTTTTGCTAATCAATTCCTTGCAGTTACTTTAGTAACAAAGACCAAAGTCCCAATACTTTGTGAACCTTCACTAGTAGAAGGGCAAAGAGCAACTGTTCAAATCTGAAGACAATTATCGGATTCTATGCTATTAAATTAATAAATGAAGCAAGTACAGAGGCTTGGCTACAGATTTTGGGAAGGTGATTTCTAATTCTTTTTTCTCCCACTTCCTTTACTCTGAGTCAACTTAACTCATTGAGGAAACTACATAATAAAACCAGAATGATATCTAACTTCTGTTAAAATAATTAAACAAGGAGGCTATTAGATTGAGGTGGCTTTAATGCCTTAGTAGGCTATATAAGCAAACCAAAAGCTAAGCCTGAAATACCTCAAAGTTAAGAAATCAAAACTTAAGGAAAACCAATCACAAACAGCCAACTCGGCTTTCCCAAAGAATGCATCTGCTTACGCTATGGCCACTCAAATAATTTCCTTGCTTTGTTTCCATGTCTTCTCTATAAAAGTCTTTCCTCTAGCTCCTGTCTGTGGAGGGCTTCTAACCACTTCCGGTGGGAACTGCCTGATTTGAATAGATTTTTGCTCAGATAAACTCCTAAAATTTTTAGTATGCCTCAGTTTATCTTTTAACAATTCTCAGTGCAAATATCATCCAACAGAAGAAATAAAAAGGATCACTAACATTTATTTAGCACTTACCATGTTGAAGACAATCTGTCAAATGCCATGCAATTATTTTCTCATATAATCCTTCCAATAACTCCATGAGGTGACCAATGAGGACTCTCAGCCCAGGGAGCTTAAATAACTTGTGCAAATCCAGTATCAGAAGAAGGAAGAACAGGAATGTGAACCTAGGAACTCTGTCTCGAGAGCCTGCCTGTTTCCTTCTGTATGAAACTAGCAAGACACTCTTGGTTAAGTATTCTCTAGGATAAAGAGCATGCACCTCACCTCCACATGTTATTCGGTTTGGAAAGCAGGGAAGCTGCAATCACCTTAGGAGATGAAACAAGCTGAGACCTTGAGAAGTCTGAAAGTGTGCTAATGCAAACTCTGTTGAGTAAAGCCCTGGCAGCCCACTCTCTCTCTGGGGAGTATACGATTGGCTTCATTAACTTTGTTTTTCTTGAGGATGATTAGCCCTGAGCTAACATCTGCTGCCAATCCTCCTCTTTTTGCTGAGGAAGCCTGGCCCTGAGCTAATATCCGTGCCCATCTTCCTCTACTTTATATGTGTGACGCCTACCACAGCACGGCTTGTCAAGCGGTGCCATGTCCGCACCCGGGATCTAAACTGGCGAACCCGGGCCACCAAAGCTGAATGTGTGAACTTAACCGCAGCACCACCGGGCCGGCCCCTTGGCTTCCTTAACTTTTGCTACTCATCTTGCAATTTCCACATCAGCATTTGTCCTATGGTCTTATTGCATAGCCAGAAAGGCCAGAGACCTATATGAGTTCTGATTCTTCCTTGAGAGACACCCCACTGAAACTATTATTGTAGTGCATTCCAAAAGCCCCTTCATCCAGTTTTCCCACTGGAAAAAAATCATGCTAATTGTTTGGGCTTTTTTTAAGATTGGCCCTGAGCTAACATCTGTTGCCAATCTGCCTGTTTTTGTCGCTCCCCTAAGCCCCAGTACATAGTTGTATACGCTAGCTGTAAGTCCTTCTATGTGGGATGCTGCCACAGCACAGCTTGATGAGCAGCGTGTAGGTCTGCGCCCAGGATCCAAGCTGGCCAACCCTGGGCCACCGAGGCAGAAATCGCAAACTTAAACACTATGCCACCGGGCCGGCTCCCCATGCTACTTGTTTAGAGCATAATGTCACTGGAGCTGTCCTATAACTATAAACGTTGATCAACAATAATAACAATAGCAACAATAGTTAAGACTTTTTGTCCCAAGCCTCCTGCTGAGGGCTTCACATGTATTACCCCATTTAATCCTACAACAATCCTAGGAGGCAGGCATGATTATTACACACAAGAAAACTGAGGCTCAAAGAGGTTAAAGAACTTGCCCGAAAGTTTATCTACAAAGTTAACTAATTACCTGTTAATTGCCATTATTATTCTATCCCTTTGCATCAAAAAAGAACATGAGGCAATTAAGGACTCACTTGGTGACCCTTCCGTCTATCCGGTCATATGTCTTTCATACGATTGAACTAATTCTACCTTGCAATTTAAATGTACTATTAATATCTTTTAAGGACACTGCTTAAGTCTAAAAAATCACTCCTTTGATGTGTATATGGTTTGGAGAGGCCAAGTGGTGGAAAAAAGGAGATGAAATCTTTATGGAGTGAAGGCACTACATCAATTCCCCCATACTCAACAGACTAGAGCAATCAGCTTCTGAGCACTTTGGAATTGATGATTTAATGAAAACACACACACACAAATTTATTGTCAGGCACGAGCTGCAACGAATAACCTCTGCTCTGAGTATGAAAATTAAATTTTGTTTTTTAATTGATTTTTCCAGGCAAGTTCAATAAAATGATCAAATGCAATTGAAATATCATATTCTTCCCTGGAGCTCTCAAGTTCCCTTCTACTGCAATCTATGTTTGAATCCTGTATGAAAACCCTTAGATGATAAATCGGCACCAGATGTGCCAAGGCGACCCTTGGTATTGCACATACTCAGGGCAGAACGGAATTTCAGAGACTAGCAACAACCCTTTCCACCCTACCTTCCGAACCCATTTCCTGCCTCCACAAAAAGTTCAGTATTTTATGTCATGCAGTCACAGTGAAAAGCAATTCTTTTTCCTTCAAACATTTAAATAACTTGCAACAATTATTTGCCTTGTATTTCACAGCACAAAGTGAACCAAGCACTCATTTTTTTTTTTTTTTTGAGGAAGTTTACCCCTGAGCTAACTGCCGCTAATCCTCCTCTTTTTGCTGAGGAAGACTGGCCCTAAGCTAACATCTGTGCCCATCTTCCTCTACTTTATATGTGGGACGTCTACCACAGCATGGCGTGCCAAGCAGTGCCATGTCCACACCCAGGATCTGAACCGGCCAACCCCAGGCCACTGAAGAGGAATGTGCAAACTTAACTGCTGCACCACTGGGCTGGCCCAGCACTCATTTTTAACCAGTGTACAACACTACAGATTTATCGATTCTACCTCACAGGAAATTAGTCATTGATTTCTTAGGATAAATGAGTTCTGATGAGCTGTGGTGGAGAGCAAAGAAAAGTGAAAATGAGATAAAAAGACCAGTCTCTCACCCCAAGACTTGCTTAGCTTGTCACTCCTAGTAGCGTTAGCAACATCTGGGACTTCATTCATTGCTTGTTTTTGTCTTACCTTTTCGTCTTATTTCTATGGCTTCAGGTTTCTCTAGGGCTGGAAGGTATGAATAAGAACTCAGCAGGAAACAAAGTAGAAGAGTTTGAATCAGGTCTAAAGAGCAATGGAACAGGACCCCACAGAATCCCACAACCAGCAGCCTTTCATGAGAGGAGCTCCAGAACCTCGGGAAGAAAGGTTTATCTCACTGTTATATCCAGCCTGAGATCCGGCTCACCCCAAGCTGACAATAGAAGGCTGCGTGGGTTGGGCTTCCATGGACAACTGCAATCACCTGTGGATTGTGACATATGGGCAATGCCTTCTGGTCCTAAAATTTTGCTATTGCAGCCCTTGGCATGCCAGAGTTTGAGAAACATCACTTGGTTATCTTGTTGGTGATCAGAAACTGAATTTCATCTTATAATCCATTCAATATTTCATTTATCCAACAACCAAAATTATTGAAGGCCTGCTATGTATTAAGCGCTGCACTATGTGGTGGAAATAAAGGGTTCTGAATGTGAAGAACGCACCAAATACAGTCTTCCACAAATATATCCTTCCACTTCGTCTTTCCCCATCTCCCAGTTCCATGTGTTTGCTTGAGGAAAGGAAAGGACAGAGATTTTATACAAGCAGGAATGCACAGTGGTTAAAAGCACCATCTCAAAAGTCACCTTGCTTTGGTTCCAATCACATCGCTGACATATTTTAATAAGTAACTTTGGATAAGCTTTGTAACTGCTATGTGGTTCCGCTTTTCTGGCTGTAATCGTGGGCTGAGGATAATAACAGTACTCCCCTGAGAAGACTGTAGTGAGGATTTAAGAGGCTAATTTAAATGAGTAAAACAGGACAGTGCCTGGCAAATAGTCTGCGTAATATAAATAATACAAATATTCTCATCATCCTCTGAAACTGATCAGGTTTCCCAGATTTCATTTGGAACAAGTTGTCAGTGTGCACACAGCTCTGCTAAAAGATTTTGTTCTGATGTCACTTATTTATAATAGCATTATCAATAATAATGGAGCTTACTTTCCAGAGCTTTAAAAGAACTGGTACAGTACCTCTATGACTCTAAATGGGGTCTTATTAGTGAGCAAATGCAAATTTAGACAGATTATGGTGACAAAGACTCCTTTCTTGACCAAACTTTAGTCAGGCTCCTATGAGCCCTCTCTTCTCTTCCAGGCCTCAACCTTGACCTGCTGAACCCAGTTTTAGCAAAAAAAAAAAAAAAAAAAAAATCCTACTAAGCCAGTTTATTGAGTATCCTCCTCAATCTTCATACCAATCAAGCTCTTCTTCCTCCATTCTTGATACATAATCAAGTTCCGCCCACCTTGCCTTAATACCTAAATAAGTTCCTCTTAGTAATTTGCCATCCTCTCCCTCATCCTGTCCACCAGGTATTAATCCCCACCTTTCCCTGTTTGTGTTCAGAGTACAGTTCAATCTCTGTCCCCTATTGCAACAGTCTTGACTCCTATGGCAATAGTCTGAGACTTTATTGCAATGCTCTTAATCCCTATTGCAATAGTCTTCAATAAACTCTTCCTTGCCATTTTTTTTTTTTAAAGATTTTATTTTTTCCTTTTTCTCCCCAAAGCCCCCCAGTACATAGTTGTGTATTCTTCGTTGTGGGTTCTTCTAGTTGTGGCATGTGGGACGCTGCCTCAGCGTGGTCTGATGAGCAGTGCCATGTCTGCGCCCAGGATTCGAACCAAAGAAACACTGGGCCGCCTGCAGCGGAGCGCGCGAACTTAACCACTCGGCCACGGGGCCAGCCCCTCTTCCTTGCCATTTTTGACAAATGTCAGGATACTTTCTCTTTATCAGTGGAAACAATAAAACATCACTATGCTTGAAATATGATTGAGTCTCTACATAGAGCAATGGGAAAAAGTTCAAATGGATTGGAAGAGTTAGTGATACTTGGAGGCAGATTTTCTGACAACAGTAGGTTGATGAAGGTGAAGGGAGGCAGATCGTAAAACAACCATAGAAAACTTAAAGCACTTCCCTGGACATCATCTGTCATTGTTTTTCCAGTTTAAAATCAAAGTTACTACTTGGTTGACTCGAAAGCAAACTCATTCTCTAACATTGGTCGTAATAACAATACATCAGTTTTGGGAAGATAGCATCATGCTTGACTGCAGGATTAAACAGAGGAAAAAACCGGCCATGAAGTAGACCATTTACCAAGAAACAGAGTGTCTAAGAAAATTTGACGAATTGGAAAGATAAAAAGTAAATCAAATAGATGGGATATTTAAAGTGGTTAAATTTCAGCTCAGCTTGAATATATTTTGAAGAGCAGAAGAAATGAATAAGTAGATATAACATTTGCATTTTTCTAACTAAAAACAGTTGCTTAGTTTTCAAAATATATCAGTCAGTCTCCAGAAATCCTAATTAGGAGATGGGAAAGAGGTTGAATAGAGGAAATATTGACCAATGGAGGAAAAAATGTGCACTTACAATAGTCATCATAAATTATTTTTTGCTTTCTTAAACAGGGAAATTGCCATTTTCCTGAAGGAAGTACCTGTAAATAGTAAAGAGTCCTTGATTTTAAGTTCAAATGGTAGATTTCTCCATTAGATGAATAGAGAAATACAGCAATTCATTTATGAGGACAAACTCCATCTCCCTTCAGGATTAGTGCAAAGTAAAAATCTTTCCTATGTGCACAAACGAATTTACCCATAGGATTCCTAGTGCTTTCAACATGTGGGAAGAAACCAGTCTAAGCTTTCCACTTTACTCCCAGAAAGGGTTTTGACGCTGCTCTTGTTCTAACTCTGTGTCTGACATCCATTATCAAGGAAAATCTAATATAGAAAGGATACACATGGAGAAAGTGAGGCAAGCTTTCAAAGAAAAACTGCCAAATTTAGAGTCCATTAAAAACTAACCTTGAGGGGCCAGCCGGGTGGCCGAGTGGTTAAGTTTGCATGCTCCGCTTTGGTGGCCCAGGGTTTCAACAGTTCAGATCCAGGGCACAGACATGGCACTGCTCATCGGGCCATGCTGGGGTGGTGTCCCACATGCCACAACTAAAAGGACCCACAACTAAAGATATGCAACCATGTACCAGGGGGCTTTGGGGAGAAAAAGGAAAAAATAAAATCTTAAAAGAAAACCCAAAAGAACAAAAAAAAAACTAACCTTGATTGCTTCCAAGTCTTGGCTATTGTGAAGAGTGCCCATCAAGGGACGAATGGATAGAGAAGATGTGGTATATATACACAGTGGAATATTACTCAGCCGTAAGAAATGATGAAATCCGGCCATTTGTGACAACATGGATGACCTTGAGGGTATTATGCTGAGTGAAATAAGTCAGAGGGAGAAAGTCAAATGCCGTATGATCTCACCCATAAATAGAAGATAAAAACAACAAACAAACACATAGTAGCGGAGACTGGATTGGTAGTTACCATAGGAGAAGGGGGGATGGGGGAGGGCAAAAGGGGTGATTAGGCTCACATGCGAGGTGATGGACTATAATTAGTTTTTGGGTGGTGAACATGATGTAATCTACACAGAATTCAAAATATATTAAGATGTACATCTGAAAGCTACATAATGTTATAATCCAACGTTACTGCAATAAAAATAATTAACAAATAAACAAATAAATAACTAACCTTGAACGTCAAAGAAAAGCCCTGGGCTCTAGCCTCACTCTATTTCTAACTAGCACAGTAGCCTCACTGAGCTTAGCGTGCTCATTTGTAATGTGCAGGGTGGATGACCTCTAAGGACTTCTCTGGCTGTAAAACTCTCTTAATTTGTTATGAGTAATCAGTACCATAATTAAAGATTTGGTCCTACACATTTCAGACTTCCAGGTTTCTAAATCTGGCTTGCGTATTTCTCTTTCTAATTCAATTTTTCAATCCCCCAAAAGGAATCATAAGAAACAGTAAAGCTTTTAGGAAAAAGGGAACCAAATGATGCTATTACATCCCTCCCTGAGGTCTTTCTTTTGAAAATGAAAGAGCTGATATCTGCCCTACAGAGATAAGCATTTGCAGAAATATTTGTATTTATGCAAATAACCCAATTTCAGTTTTTAAGGATTAAAGTGGTCTAATTTTAATTGTTCATTCTCTTTTTCTTTCTCATCTACTCAGTTGCAAGATATATGTTATCAATTATTATCAAGATTTTCTCATATCCATGGTGTGAGTTAATTTGCATATTACGTGGTACCATTCTAGGTGCTGAGGTATGCAGTGAACTATATAAAGTCTCTGTTCTCATGGAGTATCCTTTCTATCAGAATTGTCCTGTTTAATTATATTAGTAGTTCATAATTGTAGGAAACTGTGAAGAAGAAAATAAATACCACCTATGTTAGAATGTTTGATGTTGTCCCATGTGCCTTAGGCAGTTTTTTTCCAAGAAAGATTGTAGGAATTTACAATCCCAACTGTCATATAGTTTTTACTTTATGTAACAAATACTTCTTTAGACTTTATTATGGGACAGATACTGTTCTAAGTGATTTATAGTGTTAATTCATTTAATTTTCATATAAACCCTATGAGGTCAGTAATAATAGTACCTATCTTGGGTATAGAATTCTAAGGTCGCAGGTGTTTATTTTCAGCATTTTAAACATACCATTCAGGCTGGCCCCGTGGCCGAGTGGTTAAGTTCTCAGGCTCCGCTGCGGTGGCCCAGGGTTTCACTGGTTCGGATCCTGGGCGTGGACATGGCACTACTCATCAAGCCACATTGAGGTGGCATCCTACATGCCACAACTAGAAGGACCTGCAACTAAGATATACAACTATGTACCAGGGGGGATTTGGGGAGATAAAGCATAAAAAAAAAGGTTGGCCACAGCTGTTAGCTCAGGTGCCAATCTTAAAAAAAATAAATAAATAAAAAATAAAGATACCATTCCATTGTCTTCTGACTTTCATTGTTTCTGAGAAGTCAGTCATTATTCTTACTGCGGTTTTCCTGAATGTAACTTTTTCCCCCTCCCAGCTGCTTTTAAGATTTTTTTCTTTATCTTTGTCTTACAGCAATTTTCTAGGTGCCTTTTTTTTTTTTTTTTGGTATTGATCCTTCTCAGGGATCTGGAAACAGGTGAAGGCTGGACACAAATTTGGGGGTCCTCTGCCTATGGAATAGAAAGTAAATGAATAACTTTGCCAAGTGACAGTGCAAGAAGGCAAAATATAAAATATAAAAGATAAAACCTGTTAAAGTTGGAAAACAAGCCAGAGAAAGAGCAACTAGGGAAGTAAAATAGAAACCAATAGTAGAGGTCACAATGATGAAGAGGAGGTATCAAGGATAGTAGAGATCAGTGGTAAATGGGATAGGCACGTCAGCAAGAATAAAGACTGGAAATGAGTCACCAGATTTAGAAATTATTTTTTATTTTTCAAGAGAATGCATGTGGGTGCTGGCCCCGTGGCCAAGTGGTTAAGTTTGCATGCTCCACTTTGGTGGCCCAGGGTTTTGCTGGTTCGGATCCTGGGTGTGGACTTAGCATTGCTTCTTGAGTCATGCTGAGGCAGCATCCCACATAGCACAACTACAGGGACCTACAGCTAGGATAGACAACTATGTACTGGGGGGCTTTAGGGAGAAGAAGGAAAAAAAAGAAAAGACTGACAACAGGTGTTAGCTCAGGTGCCAATCTTTAGGGGAAAAAAAAGAGACAATGCATGTGTTTCATTTTTAGGGCAGAGGAGAAGTAGAAGCCAGATTTTTAACTATCTACCTTATACTGTTTTAGGTTCAGATTCATATACTTTTATTGGTAGCATCTTGATGAGTATGTATTTATTCTCAGTAAATAGAATAAAATATTCGTAAACATACTTTGGGATTTTTTAACTAC
Source organism: Equus quagga (assembly GCF_021613505.1). Classification (NCBI taxonomy): domain Eukaryota; kingdom Metazoa; phylum Chordata; class Mammalia; order Perissodactyla; family Equidae; genus Equus; species Equus quagga. The sequence goes on from NC_060267.1 coordinate 31,334,227, forward strand.
TATATTTTGAAACAATGGTTAACCAAATATCACTAATACAAACAAAGGATATGTCAATCACATATTTTTAGTTAAAGTATATTTTCTATTCAGATCAAGTGAAGTCTTATTGATGGGTCCCCTAGGTTTCTGTTAGAGCCAGGGGCATCTTCCCAAGAAACAGAAGGATGGTTCTGGGGAGGACTGTATTGGCAGGTAAATTATATCTTTAACATTCTCCCTCCTTTCCTGGTGCCCACCTTGTTTTCATTATTATACCTCTAAGTTTTCCCCCAATATCACTAAGGATTTTTATTCTTTCTCCACTTTCTAAGACATGTGAAGGCTGGTCCCATGCCCTATAAGTTTCTATTTCCCCTAATAAAATTTTGTCCTTGTTCATCATTGCATTGCTTATAATAGAGGAAAAAAACTGAAAACAAGTTTTTGACAATAGGAGAGTAAAGAAATTAAGTTTAGCCATGAAATGAAATATTATGAGGTCATTAAAAAAATGGCTGGGCATAATTAATAATATGGAAAAATGTCAATATATTAAGTGAAAAAATATGTCTGATCTGTATTCTGGTTCATAAAATAAGAATATACTTGTGGAAATAATAGAATGGAATATTTGAAATAGGAATTACCTAAAATAACATATGGCCAGAAACACCATGTTAAATAGTTTGGAGCAGAGCATCCTACATTATTCCAAAATATATAACCATTTAAGCAATGTGCTGTATAATGGGCTAACCAATGGCTCTGTATGAGTCACTTTTCATTTCTGTGTCCTTTGAGTGAATTATAGAGAATGCCACATACCAACATAAAGTTTGAATTTCCCATGAGGAGATTAAAAAAAAAAAAATCTTGCTAGCACCTTTCTTTCACTAGTAAAGTTTAGCAGCTTTTCTAACAAAGACAAAATGAAAACCCCTTGAATCAGTGTTTTCATCAATACATGGGCTGTAGTCTTAGCTGATTAATGTGGTTTCATTATATACCAGTAAAATGAAACCTTCTGGACCATCTATTTTTATACTTTGTTTTAGAATTTTTGATTGACATTTAAACAGAAAACTAAAGATTTATTTGTTTCATTTAAAAAGAAAAAACTAACACAAAATATTTCTTCATTAAAAAGACTATAATTAAATTAATTTGACAATAAGGTAGCTAAGACAGCCAAAGCATGTCAAGTAGAAAATTCAAGCTCTTCAAAATATTTCTTGTGAAAAACTACTTATTTAAGAAAGAGTCTGTGGGCCAGCCTGGTGGAGTAGTGGCTAAATTAGTGCTTTCTGCTTCAGTGGCTTAGAGTTCATGTGTTCAGATCGTTGATGTGCACCTACACACTGCTCCCCAAGCCACGCTGTGGCAGCATCCCACACACAATCTGTCCCAGATTAGCACAGATCTTAGATCAGGGCCAATCTTCCTCACCAAAAAAATAAAAGAATCTGAAACATCGATTTTTCTTAGTATATAGAGTATTCATGTCTCCATTAAGAAGCTGTTAAAGTTTGTTTTCCTCCAATTCATACAGTGCTTTATAAATATATTCCAACGGCCCTTTCATATCCCTGTGAGTCAAGGAGAAGAATTTTCTTCATTTAATTTGTATAAAATCTAGAAAAAGAAAGTGACTCAATTATTTCAGGAGATTGAAGAATTCACTAAGAAAATGAAAAGAGAATGCAGCTCACACTCTTTTCTCCTTTATATAAAGTTATAGTTTTGAGTGGTTATATACATATAGGCACGAAACTGATCTCATAAGTTGCTATATTATAACTATGACTACTAACAAAGGATTAAACATAGCCTTTTTTATTAGTGTCAAAATCCTGATGATACAGTCATCTATAAATACACATACATGCATGCATACATAATCTACTAAATTCACACACACACTACATATTATATTAGCACTATGTTACAGATGGAGAAAGCGGAGGTTTCAAATACTTGTCTGGAATATAGAGCAAGTCTTAGTTGAAAAACAGATATACACCGAGTCTTAAAATGGCTCTTTTCCTTCATGTTACTGGAGTGTGCAGAAAAACAACTTGTAAACACAAGGTAGGTCTTTGCTGTCCGAAAGACTATGTGATGAATGGCAGAATTCTTGACTGGCTGGAAGGTATTTATTGTCTGGCTGAATTTAACAAAACAAAGTACAATAATAAAGTTCTCTCTTTGGAATTTAAAAGAAAAGCAACTGTACAAGTTCACGGGTGAAAGCCTGGTTTAATATTAGTATATAGACTCATTCATTCATTCATTAAATGACTTGTCAGCTCCGATTATGTGCCAGGACACTTATGGTAGTTGACGGTCAAGCCAGAGCTTATCATCAGGCAGCTTACTAGTGGGAAAAATGATTAAGAAATTGTAGTTAACTTCACTGTAATATCACTGAAGACTTGATGTCCCCCAAAGTTATGCAATTTTAAGTTGCATTTATTGAAGGATAATATAAAGAATAATAGTGTATTTAATTCTATTCTAATCTGCACTATTGCGCCCGTTAACCAAGATTTGGATGTTCTACTCTAAAAGATATATGATAAACTGGAACACATTTAATGGAGCTGATCATAGAGGTTAAAAAACCTAAAGCTATGTCATATGAATAATAGTTGAAAAAACCCAAGGGCTAGTTTAGAGAACAAATAACTTAGGAAGGACATGATAGCTGTCAAGCATTGAAAGAGCTGACATGTAAAAAGGGAATTAAATTCATTCTTTCTTGCTTTAAGAAACTGAACTATAGTAAATGGGTGAGAGCTATAGATGGATAGTCAGTTTAATATAAGAAATCATATTTTATCATCAGAGCTGCTAAAGATAGAGTGGGTTGTCTCAGGAGTTACCAGATGTATCCAAGCAGAGGCTGAAAACCACTTTGCTGGTCCAGTGCTGAAGACAGACAATTATCCAATAGATGGCCGAGCTAGGTGACCTTATCATTCCTTCCAGACATGAAAGTCTATTACCTACGACGCAAGTTAGAGCAATATCAGGATAACACTGAATTTCTTTATCTTTTCAAAGTGCTTGAGTCTATCAAAAGATTTACTTGCTAGATTATCTCAATCAACACTGATGTTCAGAGAAAGATCTTAAGTTTACTTTATTCATATTGTAATATAATTTATATTGTCTTGTTGCGCTCATTGCTCCATTACTCACTGTATTAGGTCCTAGGGCTGCTGTAACAAAGTACTACAATCTGGATGGCTTAGAACAACAGAAATTTATTGTCTCACAATCCTGGAGGCCAGAAGTACAAAATCAACATGTAGGCAAGGCCAACATGTCCCCTGAAGATGCTAGGGGAGCATCTGTTCCAGATCTCTCTCCTAGCTTCTATAGTCCCCCGGCCCGTGACAGCAAAGCTCCAATCTTCACATGGTGTTCTCCCTGCGCGTATGTCTCTGTGCCCAGATTTCTCTCTTTTTATAAGGACACCAGTCATATTAGATTATGAGCCCACTCTTCTTCAGTATGACCTCATCTTAACTAATTACATCTGCAATAACCCTATTTCCAAGTATGATCACATGCTAAGGCACTGCAGTTAGGACTTCAATATATGAATTTGAGGGGGAGCGCACAATTCAACTCATAGCACTCACACAGTAATGACTTTTTAATCTAATTTTCTAAAGCTATGATGAGGGAAGTTACACAGGAGTTGACTATCTAATGATTCACCATTACAGCTAGGTAAATTAAAGGGGTCACGTGCTTATGATGGTACAGCTACCGCAGTAGGAGTGCAAAACCTGGATTCTGTTCTTGGGTCAGCCACTTCTTAGCCACGTAATTTCTCTGAATATAGTTTTCTCAACTTGTAGATGAACTCATCTCACTATCATATATTTTCACGACAGAGTCACTATCAGTCAAGTACAGTGGTGTGCATGCACTTTTTAAATGTAAACCGCTTTGTAAAACTTAGAAAGAGGCTGGGAGGAGCTTATGTAACATTTTGCCTGGGTTATTTAAGAATATCCAGAGAAAGAATGTGACTCAACAGAACCCAGACTAAAGATTAGCCCCATGAAGACCACTTTGCTCCGTGAAAACCTATATATGGTTAAAAAACCCATATATATGTATATATATACAGGCAAACAATACAGACATGAAAGTAGTAAATGACTTTCCCTGCCTATGTGAATGATACACTTTTACAAGAGTAAAATCAAAAAAGTCAAATTTGGGTTGGCCAGCACAGTATTCTGCCAACTTGGTATCAAAATGAATATTTAATAAAAAGCCTAAGTAGTTGTGGAAGAGTCAGCCATCCTTATTGCCATAGCTGATGTATCCAGATTCTACCATTTTTTATTTATATAACTAATAAGGCCAAACCATTGCCAAGTGCACTAATGGCCACCCTTGGCATAAACTCTTCCTGACCATATGCACCATTGGTGTGAGGTGGCACAAGGAGCTTGGGTTTGGAAATCAGTTCTGGAGGAGACACTTAAAAGTGCCCAACTTTGGGGGGCCTGCCTTGTGGCAGAGTGGTTGAAGTTCTGTGCACTCCACTTTGGTGGCTCAGGGTTCACAAGTTCGGATCCCAAGTATAGATCTACTCCACGCATCAGCCGTGCTGTGGAGGCATCCCACATACAAAGTGGAGGAAGATTGGCACAGATGTTAGCTCAGGGCTAATCTTCCTCAAGCGAAAAGAGAGGAGGATTGGCAACGGATCTTAGCTCAGGGCACATCTTCCTCACACAAAAAAAGTGCCCAACTTTGGACAACTCTGTGAATTTCTGTTTCCTTGATTATAGTATCTATCACACAGAAACATTTATAAACGACTAGCCCACCATAAAAATTGTTATTATGCTGATGAAATGAATCAAGAGAAGTACATGAAACAAGAAGAAATTAAACGGCTTGCCTAGGTCACAAAATTAGTGTAGGTGAATGAGCATATGGGGGGCAGGGCGGAGATCGAAATCAGCTCATCTGACTTTGAGCTCATTGTTCTTTCTCTTACACTTTAGAGTGTGTGAGTGTGTGTGTGTATCCTTTTCTTTGTAGCAGAAAAAATCTTAATATATTTTCTTAACTAGTGGCAAGAAGGCAGGCCTACACTGTTGATTTCTACCTGGGCTGCCTAGCAACCCTGAATTCCAGTCTTCAACCGGCAGGACGGGAAGTTCAGAGGCAGTGATGACTTCCTCCCAGGGTCTGAGGGGGTAAACTCACCTCTCCTGCTGCTGACCCAAACTGGCTTTTGTGAACTATTAAAAAGTGCTTGTCCTAAAGGAAAGCATCGCTTTCTGAACTGTACAAGTCCAATTCTAAATGAATTGGAGCCCGGGCTAGTCGAATCTTAAAATAAATACATCAACGATTGACCTAATCCATCTCATCTATGGGAAAAAAGGAAAAGGTAGTGAGAGAAGACTATAGGAAGACACTCGTAAAGTCAAAAGCACTTCCAAAGACAAAAATATTTGTTAAAAACACTGAAACTAGAGGAAAATATTTTGTTATTCATTAAACTATATGATCTCTAATGTTCCTCCCCCCCCCACTCCCCCGAGGAAGATTGGCCCTGAGCTAACATCCATGCCCATCTTCCTCTACTTTATATGTCGGATGCCTGCCTCAGCATGGCTTGATAAGCGATGTGTAGGTCTGTGCCCGGGATCCAAACTGGTGAACCCTGGGCCACCAAAGTGGAGCGCATGAACCAGGCAGGCCCCTCTAGTGTTCCTTTTAAATTAGGAACATTATATGATCTTTGGACTCTTCCAATGAGATTTTTATTGGATCTTCTTTCTCCTGTGCAATGCTTTGACTTTAGTTCAGGTCTGAATTACCTCCTGCCTCAGTTTCTGCAACAGCCTCCTAGCTTATCTTCTGGCTAGCCTTATTCTCCCACACAGACTTTTCTGTGTCTCTTCAGGCTAATTCACCTAAGCAGATTGCTTTGCCCACATTAGTTTTTATTTTGTCACACCAAGGTTGCATTTTTCCATTAAACCATTCTCCCGTGATTGTTCATTTTCCTCCCACTACTTGGAAATTAAATCTCACTCATGAGTCCAATTCCACATTTCAGATAAACACTGCAGTGCACACAATCATTTGCTTTTCAGAATGTGTACTGCAGCTTCTGAAAGTCTCTCTCACTTTAGTATTCATTTATTCTCTAATTGGCTTCTATTTTATAACTTTGTCTCCAGAGCTACACTGGTCAAGAAAGGTTCTTTTTTCTTTCTTCTCTCTAGCACTTAGCTCGAGACCAGAGTTCTCAATAAATACTTCCTAATACCTGAATATTAGACAACTACATTTGTTCTTACAAAATTGCTCATAGGAAACCTTTTAGCAAAATCTGACAGTAGAAATGTCAGAAGAGTAATCGAGATAACAATTGTGATCCTTGCAAAGCCACAGACCACATCCTGTCAAGAAAGGCTACCCAGGAGCCGGCCCCATAGCCGAGTGGTTAAGTTCGCCCGCTCTGCTTTGGTGACCCAGGGTTTCACCAGTTCGAATCCTAGGCGCGGATATGGCACTGCTCATCAGGCCATGCTGCGGCAGCATCCCACATGCCACCACTAGAAGGATCCACAACTAAAAAATACACAACTATGTACTGGAGGGCTTTGGGAGAAAAAAGGAAAAAAGTAAAATCTTTAAAAAATAAAAGGAAAGGATACCCAAAACCAGCAGAGGAAACATTCTTTGACTCTTGGCCTCTGATAATGTCTATTTCTCCTATTTCAATGGATGGAGTAGCCAGGGCTCCATTCCCCCCATCACTGAAGTTTGGGCAAAGGCCCGCCCTGTCTAGCCTGTACTGTTCAGTGATGAGTAGATGAGTGAGAGAAGGTGGCAGAAACTGAAGCATTCCGTGGAGTCACCAGAAGTGCCCACGGTCTTTAAACTTCAACTCAGAGGAAGAAGTGCAGGAAGAGGATTTCAGTTGCCTTCAGAATGTGGGGTTTTTTCCCCACGTATGGGTTATGATCCTCCTTGAAGCTCCTGTTCGGGCAGGAAATGCTAAGCTTCTAGCCCATCTTGAGCAAATACATTTAATGCCAAAATACAAACTTACTTGAAATAGCTTTTAAGTTATGTGACTAAGCAGAGTTATACGAATAATGTGCCGTGTTCAAGTTCCTGAATTCATGCGGTGGTGTGAAATTTATCTTCTTTTAAGAGCAGAAAGAATTTTATCTGCAAAGAAAATGCCAGCTGTAAACTGACCCATTTCCTTTTAGTTAGGTGGCCTTCTTCAAGAAAATATCTATCCATCCATCTATCTATCTATTCTTCTATCTATCTATCATCTATCTACCTATCTACCTACGCACCTACGTATCCATCTATCTAACTACCAATCTATCTATCTATTCATCCATTTGTCTATCTATCAATCTATCTACCTATCTATCTATTCATCCATCTATCTACGTATCTATGTATCTATGTATGTATGTATCTATCTATCTCTTTATCCATTCATCCATCAAACCTGTCTCAGCCCAATATTAGTCATAATGTAAACAAAACTTCACCTAGGCCTGCCCTTCAAACCAGGAAAAAGAGAAAGAAGCAGAGAGACACCCAAACAAACCAAACTAGCAAGTGGATCAAACCCATAGTGAAAGCATCTATGTAATTAAGGAGTTGCCAGTGCAGAGTCCCCTCATCCTGGGTAAATGGGATGAGAGCCCAGTGTGGCCTGGTGACCCTGTAGGAGACACAAGCTTTGCTGCCTCAAAGCAAAGCTTCTGGCTATTGCTCAGGAGAATTCTACACAGTAGTTGTACTCCTGTATGAATCACCACACCCCCACAGGAACAGCCGGGATCTTGTATCTGAGAGAATGAGTAACTGGTGAAGTATTAGCATGTGTCTACACTTAATTTCTGTCAAACTTGGGCTTCCAAGCAGGGAGAGGAAGTGGGAAGTGAGAAGTTACGTGATACGGGGGAATTCTAACATCTTTCTCCAGCTGTCAAAGTCAGGTGTTGTGGCTAAATATACCCCACTCTCCTGAGCCAAATATGTTCCCCAAATTCGTTGGCCTGGCCCACTAGGCAATCTAAAAATCAGATGAAACAACTTTCCTGCCTTCTCTGTTATTTTCCTCCTACACTAACTTTTTACCGTGACCAAACAAGCTTTGTTTCTTTAAACTTCTTTTCTTTCTTGTGACTCCTTGATTCCTCTTTTATGCCTGTCCAGGATATCTCACTTGGCATTCTTTAGCACCTCCCAGATGGCCCTCATGTCCAGGGAAGGTTGAGAACCACTGGCCTATCCAAACCCCAAATTAAATCCTACTTCATCCATGAGACCTGCCCGGCTTCTCTGGAATGCAGACGTGTCTCTCCTCCACCAGTCCCACTGAAGTTGCCACTGACGCCAGTCCTTTGGAACATAATCATGGACTGCCTTATGTCATTTCATGTTATGACTCTCTTTTATTCCTATTGAGCACTCTCACTGTTCCTTCCCTTCCTTAAATGTCTGTGTGTCTTAATCCCCCAATTAGAGGTGGAAACAATGACTGTTGAATCCCACTGCGCCTTTCATTTACTTAGGGGTCAATGAATACATTTGATTACCTGACGGGGTCAAAGGCACCGAAGCAAAGCCAAACCATTATTTTATCCATGGCAGCCAAAGACAAACTCTGTGGGAAAGCTGTGTGCCCTGCCCTTCTGTGGGTGCTGCTATCAGGGTCTGAGGCCTTGTGTCAGATTGAATACAAGCCAATATTTGGGAAATTCAGCACAGTTTCTCAAGCAGTCTTAATTCTGATGAAGCAAGAACTTGTGTTAGGTAAACCTGAGTGTCACTTTTGGAACAGTTTCTTTTTTCCTCTGAATATCAAACCTTGCAGGAATATCACAATTATCTGGAAAAGTTCACATAAGCTATAAATGTCACTACGATCCAAGACTGAAAACATGAGGAAAGATAGGCACTTGGTCCAATTCTGTGCAAGGGTGAGGATTGCTGGATCCTCTGTTGATTTTCACCCAGTTCTTGGGAAACAAGTCAGTCACACAGGTGGGGCAGGACCATTCTCATGTGCTCTCCTCGAACACACTTCTTAATGGTGCCAACCATCAGAGAGTAAGATTAAGGAAAGCATTCAAGAAACTGCATCTTCATTATGCTTCTATTTCTGGGAGATGCTATCATTAAGACACAGTCCCCAGGCTCTGATCAAAGCAGAGGGAATTGATTTTCTTTTGAAAAAAGAAGCTTTTCCTAATGAGAATCTGGTAGCCGCAAGTCAGAAAAATAATTTTTTTTTAAAAGACAAGTGAACATAAGAATCTGTAAGTTCTGAACCCCTAACTCTCTGCTTTCACCCTCCTTTAGCACTCAACTGTGTGACACAGCTGCTATTTCCTAGAGCCTGAGACTTCTGAGCATTTCATGGGTCTCTGAGACCCTTCCTGGCCTTGGGGTGCCTGTGTTCTCCCCTCTATGTGAAACCCTTTGAGTCTGGCTAGCACTGTTATTTCATTCAGATTTAAAGGATCACGTGGGTTTTTTCCTTCACTCCGTTGGTCTCCGTCTCTTCAGAGCCTGACCTGTGGCTTTGGTCCCGCTTGGCGGTTCTTTCACTACATACTCACCAAAACGCAAGAGGTTAAAATATGGCATAGATCTTAGTACCTACATTTCATTTATCTTTTTTCTCATTTAGTCATTCAACAAACACTATGAAGTAGAAATTTCATGCCTTCGGATCGGCGGAATAGGTAGGGTAGGAGAGCAAAGACTTGTATAAAACATTGGTATGCTGAAAATTTACTGGAGTTGCTTTTTGCAGAGACTAGAGAAGATAACATTTTATTCCTATTTGAAAGATCTCTTTCACGACCCCTGAAAATCTCTGTAATGATTCAGGTCTAGCAGAGGACCAACAAGCAAAATCCCCTGAACATAGTAAAATGCATAAACTTTTGCCACTGTACTCAATCACAGGTACCTGGGTGGTTTTCACAGACTGACAGGAACGAATACTTACAAATGATATGTTTCACTATATAACAATAATTCAATGGAGAACCTCAAAATTCTCCATGAAAGCAACAATATAACAAATATTTGTAATTATTATATTATAAAGAAATCATCAATATGATTCTGTCAAGAAAAAACATCTTGTAAAAGCCTGTGGCAGCTATCTAGGTACATAACCTCAGCTTAGGACCTTTGTACAGGCTGCTCGCTCTGTGGAGAACACATGTCACACAGCTAGTTCTTGCTTTATCCTTCAGGTGTCACATTAAATGTCACATCCCCAGAGAAGCCCTCTTGAACACCCTATGTATAGTAAATGAGTCTTTCTTTTTCCTTCTCTCAGATGCATGTTAATTTCCTTCACGAAACTTATGAGATTTTTAACTGTTTCATTTTGCATGTACTTCTGTCTGTCATCCCGTTAGAATATGAGCCCCACGAGGACAGGGGCCCAGTCTTCATTGTCTCTCCAGTGCCAGCCTTGTCCTGGCTTAGAGGAGATACATGGGAAAAAAACAAGGCAAAAAGCTAATGATCTGCATTTCTAGGGAGAACAAATTCATTTCTTCTTAATACACAGATATGTTTTTCATTTGCTGTTATGCCTAAGAAACAAGTTGCTGTGAACTGACAGTGCTGTTCGTCAAGTTATTACTTACAAAATCATGCTGGGTCTTACCACTTTGGATCTTATCAAAAGATTACATTTTAGGGGTCAGCCTGGTGGTGCAGCGGTTAAGTTCACACGTTCTGCTTCTGCGGCCCGGGGTTCACCAGTTTGGATCCCAGATGTGGACATGGCACCGCTTGGGAAGCCATGCTGTGGCAGGTGTCCCACATATAAAATAGAGAAAGAGGGGCACAGACGTTAGCTCTTAACCAGTCTTCCTCAGCGAAAAGAGGAGGATTGGTGGTAGATAGGTCCGCACTCAGGATCTGAACTGGCGAACCCCAGACTGCCAAAATGGAACATGCGAACTTCACTGCTACGTCATTGGGCCGGCCCCTCAAGTTCTTTTTTTGATGAGTCTACTTCTCAATCTCTATTTATGCCCCTAACTGCAGCCTACATATAGATGAGGAAGCAGAAATCTCATTTGAGTTAAGAGGCCAGATGTTTTGGTATGATGTCTAAATCAGGTTTTAGAATAAAATTCTCCTTATCCCAAAAGAAGACAACAAATATGAGGAAGACCTCATCTTCCCTTTTATTCCTTGTTCAGAAAGTATCTGTATTCGAATACGAATATATGTCCACAAGTGTATCAAAAGGGCAATACATGTCAATGAGAACTGTGATTGAAACAGCTATGTCTTTTGAAGCCCTAAAGGGAAACTGGGTGTGCTGGGTCAGGTGGAGATGATGGTGGTGATTGTGAACAGTAAAAGCAATGAGAAAAAAAAATTAAATGTATCAAGATGTAAAATAGGAAGAGAGAAAGCTCTCCAGGCGAAAGTGGAAGTGTAAGATAGGAAGATGTGTGGTGTATGGTGTCGCAGGGGCAGCAGAACAGTGGCTGGGGTCAAAGCATCTGCAAGAGGCAGAAGAGAGAGAACATCCTAGATTCAGGGGGAGACTAATCCAGAGCTGAGCTCTCCTCCAAAACTGCCCTCACTAAGATCAACGATCCTTCTATTGAAATCATTCAGATCACCGCTACCCAATTCTGAGTCACAGTTGGTGATGCTGACCACTCTTCCGCCTTGAAACTCTGTTGTCGTTGTTTCCATGACACTACTTGACTTCTTCCTATCCGCCTGATGTTTGCTTCTTGATCTCCTTGCCAGGTGATTTTTCACTGCTGGCCACCAGACATGATTAGGAGAGGCACCATTCACACTGTACACTTCATGAATTTGTAAATTTATTATGACAGTTTTCTGGATGACGGCAATGAAGCTGTTCTCTAATTCACCCAAAGGCACCACAGGACCTAGAAGACATCTGGCCCTTAGGAAGCAATCCTTCCTTTAAGTGTCACCCTATGCTTTTCATTGTTTTCATTGGTAATGTAGCTACTGATGACCTCATTCATTGTATGGCCTTAACCACCACCTGAAGGGATGTAACCTAAATGGTTATATTATCCATAGCCCAGATCTCTCTCCTGAGGTCTAGACTGATATCTAATTGGGTTTTACACAGTTCTATTCAGATGTCTCAGATACCCCAAACACAACACATTAGAAAAATGAATTGATCCCCAATCCTGATTAATGCTACCACTATCTACCTGATAACTCAAGCCAGAATGTGCGAATTATCTCCGTCTGACTCGCTCCTCACATAAGATCAATCGATAGAGCGTGAAGATTCTCCTTCAGTTAACCTCTTCTGCGTACGTCCTTGCTACATTCTTATTCCAGCTGCCCGGGACGGGACCTCTCAATGGCCCCTCTACTAGCCGGCCATATTTCTTGTCAATGGGTCTATCTGTCTCCACATAGCTTCCAGTGGAATCTTTCTAAAATGCGTATATCATCACGCCACTCTCCTGCTGAAAGCTCTTCAAGTTTTATGTCTTATTAATATGATTCATGATAAAGTTTGAATTTGCAGTTGTGACATAGAACAAGGTATCCGGGAGCTAGTCCTTCCATACTTTTCCGTTTTCAACTTTTACCACTTACCCTAATATATGCTTACACACTAGCCATACATTTGAGTTTCTTAACAGGCCCAGCTCAATCCCTCAGATTGGGTCAATGGTCCTTCTTAGAACAACAGAGGTATTTACCAGAGGAAAATGCAACAGTTTCCAAATCTATCTTTCCCTGTAGACCTTAAGGGCCTTGAGAAATTTTATCTTTTTATCTCTAGCACTTGCCACTCAGAATAAATGTTTGGCAAGTAGATGGAGGAATGCATAGGTCAAAGAGAAAAGAAAGGGAGGAAATTAATGAACTTTAAATGCTTGGGGATGATCAGGAAAGGTGGGGAGCACAAGGAGGTGGGGTAGGAAAGACAACAGTGGCTGTGATGCGGAAGGTATGGTTAGATTTAAAAATCACTCTGCGTTTTGTACCCTTGTGGGTGGAAGTGTAGAAATGATTGAATCACTGTTTCACAGAAACACCTAACACTTTTATGCTTTGTTTTTTTTTAATCAACAAAAGGGGAAAAAACTACTTCAAAGCATTAATAATATAAAGCCTTTTTCCTTTATGACAACATTATGGATATTAGTGATAAACCTTAAAGAAAAGGTGCTATATTTAAATGTAAAAAAATAATGGGAGAGAATACAAATTGCCTTTACACAAAGCTATTTCAAAATAGTAAGCATAAAAAGAAACTCTTGAAGTATATTTTTCTTTTCTCTTCTATTCTTTTTTTCTTTTAAAAAAGTTCATTATTTTTAAAGTACACAGCTGTTCACAGCTATAAATAAAGAAGCAGCAATGCTACGTCTATTTGAAGTACATTCAATGTCACCATTAAGGTATATCAATCATTGCTATATGACAGACAAGGGAGATGAGCTTGTTTTTTGTTTGTTTTTTTTTGAGGAAGACTGGCCCTGAGCTGAACATCTGTGCCAATCTTCCTCTACTTTTTATATGGGACACTACCACTACGGTTTAATGAGTGGTGCATAGGTCTGTGCCTGGGATCCAAACTGGCGAACTCTGGATGGCCGAAGCATAGCATTCGAATTTAACTACTGCGCCACTGGGTTGGTCCCAGGGAGATGATTTTTTGCTCATAAAAATTGTCTTGAATTAAGTCTGAGATTTCCTTTCGTCTTGAGTTTACATATCTGGAGTATATCTGTTCGTTTGGTTGCCATGATCAACAGAGCCTGTGATGAAATACAAGATTTCTTAAATGAATACCCATAGAGTTTTAGAAGTCAACTCTTTATATCATTAGTTTGGGGTATGATTAAATCATAAGACTGAAAACTGCATTTCATAATTTCAAACATAGACATTTTAAAATGCAAATAATTTTTTAAAAACTTGTAGTTTTAAAAGTTTATTGAGTCCATGTTTTTGTTTCATTTGTATCTTCCTCTATAGTATCAGACATTCAGGAGGTGCTTGGCAAATGCTTAGGCAAATTATTTAACCCTTCTAAGCCTCAGTTTACTCATTGATGAAATGAAATTAATACCCATATCATAAAGTTGTTGGAGAATTAAATGAGATAGTGCTTTGTACTGTGCTTGCTACATGGTAACCATTCAATCACAGGTTGCTATTATTATTTGCATATCTGATCCCTGTAAGGCTGGTGTGGGGGACTGGAACTGACCACCCCAAGATATGTCTCTTTGACATGAGGATTATTTGGGGCTGGTTACTTTTAAAAATTGCAGACAGGAAAGAAACTCTGAAATTAGAACTTACTTACCCTTTGTTAAGAGACATTTACATTTGTAAGGAAAATCTCCATCTGTAAAGATGTCTCCCTCTCTGTACCAGGAAGAAGGGGAATGACCTTATCTCTAGAAACTCTTATCAATGCAGAAGGCAAGGACCTAAATCTGCATAATAACCTTACTCTTGTTTACTGTATTTTTCTGGTAATCTCCCATAACTGACTCTCCCCACCCCCAACATCCTCCTTTGTCTTTAGCTGAAGATGATATTTAAGGTGCTGGCTTCAGCCATTTTGGTGAGTTGCTCAGTTTGCCTGAGCCTCTCCCATGCATACATGTTATAAAGCTTTTTTTTTAACTTTCTTCTGTTATTCTGTGTCATGTGAATTTAATTCGTTGTCCAGCCAGAAGGACCCAGAGTGAGTAGAGGAAATGTCTTCCTCCCCTACATTGGTTAAGGGGCCTTTCATCCTGAATATATTCATAGAAATGCAAGACTGTGCCTTTTATATTTCAATTTCAAAATGAGGTAACAGTTGAGTAAGAAAACAAGAAATATGTTCAGAGACAAATTGGACCTCTAAATGAACATGGCCAGCCAAAACTGGGAAACTGGCTCTAGCAAGGACTAAGCAGCTTATGAAACAAAATCTTTCCCTTTGGAATGACTTTTATCCACCACACAGCATAACGTTAGTATTGAATAATATAGTTCACATTATAGGTCCAATGCAAATATTTCTTCAAGTGAATTTTCTTCCCAGCAAAGATTTTAATCAGTTCTCCCATAGACCTATGACCCCAAATAGATCAAGAACCACTGACTTAGGCTGTTGCAGTCACAGCACCCACTCTGTTCTTCTTGCAAGCAGATTTAAAAACAAACAGTTTAAAAGAGACCCTTTAGAAAAGCTTTTCTCCAAATCTTCTCTGTTTACACAGATGTTTTCAAGTGTATTCTGAATCATTTCTATTTCTCTTTGAGCATATTCTTTTGTTCTCTTCTCAGTGGAAATACAAAAGAGTTGGTCACAGTCATTTAGAATTGGTCTCAACTTTGCTGCTTTGCTCTTCAAGCATTAAATAGTTGTTTATAGGAATTTTGTCTGCTATAACCAATATTTCACAATATACATATTATTTTCCTCTTACATGATGATATGGGAGAATAAGGTGAGTGTTCCAGAATAACATGCAGGTGGAGGAGACTTCATAAACAATCAAAAGAAGATTCACTATCATCTAGTTTAGGGAAAAAAATCGAAAGTGGTTGTAGATGGTAGACAGTACAATTTCCTTAGAACCCTATGAGTTAAAATAGTTTAATTACACCCACAACAGATGATATTTGCTAATCTGAAGAAATCACAAAAAAAGATATGCTGATTCTCAGGTTAAAAAGTAAGAGGACTGGGTCAGAAAACTTATTGAATTCTCTAATATCAAAGAATGATTTGAGGAAGTATCTCATGAGCAGAAGTAAATAACAAGAATTTATAGATTGTTTTTCCCCCAACAGTGATCAAAAAGTAGAAACACAAAAACCTGATATTCTGGAAGCCAGAGGGGCGTATGCTGTTGTGGCATCGGGATTCTACTTAGACTTCACCATACATTGTATGAACCATTTCAAGAATGTTCATTGTATTTTGCTCTAATTCCATGTTAACTAAACAATGTTTTTCTTACAAATCTGAGGACACAGTGTAATAAAGAGTCTGACTCCATCTTTTGATGTTTGACTACAGACATCTTTTAAGCTTCATCCCTCCCCCTTCCCCTTCTGCCCCACATCTGGGCAAGCTGATAAGAAAGCCCAGGTGCTTTGTCACCAGCAGTTCCAGTTCAAATTATGCAGCATTCTATCCTCTAACCACCATAAAAACTCAAAGACGGTCTGCTTTCTTCCTTTCATAGCTCTTTCAAGTCATTTTCAGATCAACTTGAGAGACCTGTCCTGCTGTTCCCAGAAGCCTTCATTACGGGAATAAAAAACCCTTTAATACTTTCTTGGTGTGTGTGGCATGATCAGTTTGGAAATCCAAACCAAATTTTGGATGGTGATTCATCCCAATTCTATGGACTGGCCAAAACACCAGGTCACCATGATACTAGGAGGAAGGTCCCTTGCACTGAAGACACAATAATTTTAGTACCTCAGAAGAAATCTGCATCCAGTAGAAACTTTGTAAACTGGGATTCTCCCTTATGTATCAATTTCTTGTGAGTTCATATATAGACGGTCCTCGATTTATGGTGGTTTGATAACAATTTTTCCACTTTATAATGGTGTGAAAGTGATATGCATTCAGTAGAAACTGTACTTTGAATTTCAAATTTTGATCTTTTCCCAGGTTAGCAATAGGCAGTATGATACCCTCATGATGCTGGGCAGCAGCAGTGACCTCTGGCTCCCAGTCAGCCATGTGATCACAAGGGTAAACCACTGATACCCTTACAACCATTCTGTCCCCATGCATCCATTCTGCTTTTCACTTTCAGTACAGTATTCAATAAATTACAGGAGATATTCAACACTTTGTTATAAAATAGACTTTGTGTTAGATGATTTTGCCCAACTGTAGGCTAACATAAGTGTTCTGAGCACATGTAAGGTAGGCTAGGCTAAGCTATGATGAACGGTAGGGTAGGTGTATTAAATGCATTTTTGACTAACATTATTTTCAACTTACATTGAGTTTATTGGGATGTAACTCCATGTAAGTCAAGGAATACCTGTGCTGGGAATCCATTCCATCAAACCTAATCAGTGCTAACAGGATGCCAAGGCTGAATTTCAGAACCAGAGAAGTTGAAGACTAGTCTTTGGAATTTGATGACCCCTCCAATGGACGACTACAACACAGCTTCTCTTTTACTTCCATTTATCATAGGCAAACATAACTTTCTTCCTCTAAGAAATAATACACACTTCATTTGGAGAAACAGTTCTACATAAGAGGAAGCAAACTCCAATGCCTGCGGGGGGCAGTAGTTAACTTAAATGGAGCAGGCAAGAGAAAATAGACGTGTTAAGCTTTTGTATTACAACCCAGAACAACCTGGCTCTATTGCACTGTCTGTTAAAACACTTTGCTTTGCTTTAAAAGGCAACATATAGCCAGCTTTTGACTCCCTGATGTAAATGCTAAGATTGAAAAGTTGCATAACTAGAAATATCAAAATTTTAACCCCTTTGTTATAAAATTAAAGAAAAAATCTTGTGCTAGATATCCACAATGTAGACATTGACATGCAGGTATGTATATAAATGGGCAAAGAGTGCCACAGAAGAAACCAAGGGCTTTGTTTCAACTCTCCCCTGTTTTACATTTTGGCTTTCATTTTTATTTCACGTTGACCAGACCCTTATGCTTCACTGTTAGAAAAGCTGATGCTCAACTATTGGGCCTTACTCCTTTAGTAAATTTAGGTACTTTCAAACTTTTTAATACCAAAGTTGTCTTTGGTATTTCATGCACAAGTGCAATATTTTATGAAACCTGTGAACTATTTGATAGACATGTAACAAATATTATTTGCCGAACTAGAAATCTGCAAATATATAGATGATTTTTAAAGAACTCTGAGGTTGTGGAGTTATCCAGAAATGAGTTAAAATACTGGCCGCACCAATACTAACTGTGGGGAAAGTTGGTTAACCTCGTCTGTGCCATGGAGAATTTTGTGAGGATTAAACGAGATTGCATACATAAAGCATCTATCACAGTGCCCTCCATTCAGGAAGTGCTTAATAAATGTTAATCTCTTTCCTTTCCTAGTTAGTCTCCTTGGGTCCTTTGGGTTTTGGTACTCTGACCCTTTATAGGGGCTTCATGAACCTGATCGTTCACATTTAATCAGAATATTCAAATTTGCATAATCATAAAGGACAGTTTTAATTGGTTTAATTTGTGCAACAACGAAACAATGGCAGGAATCACCACAATGTGTTAACTCACTCAGTTTTGAATTTGATGCAATGGGAAAAGTGAGAGAATTAATGGTGGTTATTTCTAACACATGGCTACTCCCTTGGGCCATTGCTATTCTTTTCCTCTTTCTTTCTTTCTTTTTTTTTTTTTTGAGGAAGATTAGCCCTGAGCTAACATCTGCTGCCACTCTTCCTCTTTTTGCTGAGATTTTTGCTAACTTCCGTGCCCATCTTCCTCTATTTATATGTGGGACGCCTGCCACAGTGTGGCTTGATGAGCGGTGTGTAGGTCCATGCCCAGGATCTGAACCGGAGAACCCTGGGCTGCAGAAGTGGAGGGCAGGAACTTAACCGCTAGGCCACTGGGCAGACTCCTCCTCTATCTGACAAGCCACAGGAAACTACCTGCTTAGATGCCATAGCTGGAGTTCGAATCAACCAACACCAATAGCCAGGCAACTGACTTTTGGATAAATAAGAGTCCACTATTTGCTTTAAAGGAGTGGTCTCTATCTGGGAGTCTGTTAGCCAGCCTCAGAAAGCATTATTACAAACGGATTTTGCAGAAGTAAACTCTGATGCTAGGAGTGGATGAGATTCTAAAAGGAATCAAGCTTTCTGCTTCTCCCTCCCAAACAATCTTTTCCAGTTAATCTCCTTGAAAGCCTAAAATAAAGCCACTTATAAACACCTGGTAAAGGCAAAAACCTGTTAATACAATGTGGGGGCTGAACACGTAAATGTATGAAAGGTCGTTTCGGTTACAGTTCCCATAGCAATTCTAACTTGGCCACTTACTACCTCAACAGGAGCAACCCAGTATCCACAAGAGAGAACGCTCTAGGCCTTTCTGTCATTGAAAAGTTTTGGCTATGTTGCATTATTTTTGGTGTGTTACACACATCAGTATTTCCAAAGCATCACTCTTAGTTTCTACCAGTGAAAGGTCTTCAATTTGGCCTCATTGATTCAGCGCTGACGGCTGCAGCTCAATGTAATCTTGTAATCGTCTATGTTAGCCAATAGCATTATAAATGCATCCTCACACTTTATGAAGAAACATTTGTGATAAATCCTCCTTGGTGAACTGGAAGGCTGTTTTTACACTATGGTATAAGTCAGAAAATTTAGGAGTGTTCACCACAGAGCAAATGAACTCAAAGTGGGAAACATTGGAACGCTCATACACTGCTGGTAGGAATGCAAACTGGTGCAGCCACTATGGAAAACAGTACGGAGATTCCTCAAAAAACTAAAAATAGAACTGCCATATGACCCAGCTATCCCACTACTGGGTATCTACCCAAACAATTTGAAATCAACAATCCAAAGTAACATATGCACCCTTATGTTCATTGCAGCACTATTCACAATAGCCAAGACATGGAAGCAACCCAAGTGCCTGCCCGTTGACTGGTGATTGGATAAAGAAGATGTGGTACACACAGTGGAATACTACTCAGCCAGAAAAAAAGACAAATTAGTCCCATTTGCAATAACATGGAAGGACCTGGAGAGAATTCTGCTAAGCAAAATAAGCCAGTCTGAGAAAGACAAACACCAGATGATTTCACTCATATGTGGAATATAAACAAATATATGGACAAAGAAAACAGTTCAGTGGTTACCAGGGGAAGGGAGGTGGGGAGTGGGCACAGGGTGTGAAGGGGAGCACTTATGTGGTAACAGTCAAGAAATAATGTGTGGGGCCGGCTCCTTGGCCGAGTGGTTAAGTTCGCGTGCTCCGCTGTGGCGGCCCAGGGTTCGGATCCTGGGCGCAGACATGGCACTGCTCGTCAGGCCACGTTGAGGCGGCGTCCCATATTCCACACCTAGAAGGACCTGAAACTAAGATATACAACTGTGTACGGGGGGGTTTGGGGGAGATAAAGCAGGAAAAAAAAAAAAGAAAAGAAAAAAAATTGGCAACAGTTGTTAGCCCAGGTGCCAATCTTTAAAAAAAAAAGAAAGAAGGAATGTGCAACTGAAATCTCACATTGATGTAAACTATTATGAACTCAATAAAATTTTTTTTTAAAAAGTGGGAAAAATATTAAAATTAAGGGTGGAAAGCCAGGAAGTGATGGACCTAAAGCTGAGGGTGAGGTTTTATGGAAATTACTAAATAAAACAACAACAATGTAAACATTGGATAAATTTTGTTTTAAAAGCAGAGGTATAAATGATTTTTATAATGCACATAGCAGGAGAACTAGAAGGACAATAAATACAGTTTCATGGTCAGACAAGAATTAGTGATCTCTGAGCCTGTCTTTTTTGTATTCAAAGCCCAGTATAACAACTCAACATTATGCCAGGATCACAATGGGAGATCCATACAGTCTCTATACAGATCTGTAGTTGTACAGTCAAAGTGAAGTGAGTGATCCTGGAATATCTTGAACAAGGACCAACAAACTACAACCTGTGGGCCAAATACAGCCTGAGGTCTGTTTTTGTAAATAAAGCTTTATTGGAACACAACCAAGCTGATACCTTTGCATATTGTCTATGGCTACTTCCATGCTACAGTGGCAGGCAGATGGAGTAGTTGTGACAGAGACCATTGGGTTGGCAAAGCCTAAAATCTCTACACTCTGGACAATTAAAGAAAATTCAGTCAAAAAGCTTAAATAAAAGCAGACATATAAATCTACTGCCTGGAATATACAACTCTCTATTTTGGTTGAGGAGAAGTGGGCAATAAAAGAAACCAAAAACATGCACTAGAAACGACCGCTTATTTTATTTTGCCTTCAGGCCATAAATTTACCAAATCCCAACCAAAATTCGAATAAATCATTCCCTTAAAAGTTTTCAGAACAGTTGATATGATTGTCTGCTTTTCATAATCTAACCCACTAAAGGACAGGCTTGATACATTTTAAAATCTATGTCTTGGGACTGACCTGGTGGCATGGTGGTTAAGTTCACATGCTCCGCTCAGGTGGCCCAGGGTTTGGAGGTTCGGATCCTGGGCAAGGACCTAGCACTGCTCGTCAAGCCAGCTGTGGTGGCATCCCACATAAAAAAAAAAAAAAATAGAGGAAGATTGGCACAGATGTTAGCTCAGGGCCAATCTTCCTCACACACACACACTAAAATCTATGTCTTGATGGTTTTAAAGATTTAA